>NC_012870.2:31032452-31087012 GCF_000003195.3 Sorghum bicolor | reverse complement strand
CACTCCCTCCAGTATGGTCCTGGGTTTGACTCGACAATATATGCAGGGTAAGTATGATTCCACTATTACCATACCTACCCAAAACTCCAAATAAGCCTTTAGAGGTAGGATGATCAAAGGGAAGGCATCAAATCCTTATGCCTTGGTGAGGAACCACTTGCAAAATTTGAGTGATTTGAGAAGAGTCATTCAAGGAACATATGCTATCTTTCTTTTCAAAATTTGCAAAACCCCAAGTTTCTGCGTAGGGACTGTGTAAGTAGATTTGAATTGAAGCTGTTCCATCTTTCAATTACCCAAGATGATGTGGTAGACACTCTGAAATTCATAAATCCGGGTGAAGCTTGAAATAACTTGTATGCAGATTTCTTTAACAAGGATGATGAACCCATTTGGTCCATAGCACTTTACTCGAGGACGAGCAAAGGACCAAGTGTGGGGGAGTTTGTTGGCACTTCTTATCTTATAATTATAAACATAATTTTTATAAATAATATAAATAGATGATAGGGCTTTTATCTAACCTTTCCACAAGCTTTGTTGTAAATATCAATTTCTGGTATGACACGTGGAAATGCGCAAAAGACACGAGAAAGCGCACTTCAAGAAAGCATTTTCACAAAAGGCGCAAATCAAGATTAAATGGAAAAGCCCACCAAAACACCGAACTCGATCCATCCGTAACCACGGGAAGGATCAAGGCCCAGAGATGAACCGACCACGCGAACGCGGTGGCCAGGGGGGCCCACTAGTGGTGCGGCCGCACCCTGGTGCGGGCGCACCCCCCGTGGTGGCAACTCGGTCCCACATTTTTCAAGCGGTTGCATGGTGGCATGCATAGGACGGTTTCACCTACTACCAATTTTAGATCACCCTGAACCGTCTTATGGAGCTATATATTGAGACCCCCACTCCTCCATTTAAATATATCAAGATACAAGAAAATAGAAGGAGGAGTGGTGCTTTATTTTTCCATTAGTTTAGCTCCAGGTATTCTAGACTTAGGCTAGAGAGAAAGGCAAGAGTTGAAGTGTAGAAGCGAGGTCGAAGAAAGTTCTACTCTAGGGTGGACGAAGTGTCGGACCTGTCGGCTCTCGCTCCTTCTTGAACCTCTACATTCATTCTTACTACTTGAAGTAAGAGGTTTGTGTTACATTTCAGTTTTGATTCATTAAGTGAATTACTTTCATAAAGCTATTTGCTTGTGGGATCATCGCTCGTTCTTAGAACGGGTGCTCTAGTAAGAGGACTCCTGATAAAGACGGATAATCCTACGCATCACTAGAGTAGTAGTCACCTTCGTAGACGTGGTGTCTAAGTTGTGGGCTACCTTCATATGTGGTACGGCTTTCGGACTGAGGGGTAGGTGTCAGTGTAGTGACAGCATCTAGCATCCGTAGTAATCCCCCACGATCAGTCGTAGCGTAGTGCTGATACTGGGATCACCTAGTTACCTAGGACACTCAGTGGGCCTGAAGCAAGCAAGTAGTGGGAAGGTCTTTCCACTTAGTGGTTCATCACTCTAGTGTATCCTCTCAGCCGTGTTCTCCTCTCTACTATCTTCTAGGGTGATTAGTTTAGAGTCTAAGTGACGTTTTGCCGTTCCCTGTGGATAAATACGATACCCTTAATACTTCTGGGTGAAGTGGTACAACGGTACTTCCGTACGCTTGCGGATTTTTCTGCTGTCGCTAAGAAGTACCAACACTCTCGGTCCTTGGTCTTCAACTCTTCTCCAATTTTTCTCTCGTTCTCCAGAATACGGATGTGTTCCTGGACGAGTTGATCTCTCTCCTTGCGGAGGCATTCCAACTCTTCTTCTAGACCTACAGTAGCAGTAGTTATCCTGGTTAGACAGCACAAGAAATAGAACATTCTGATAGTCCAGATTCTTACATGTTTTCTCTCTGTTCTTCTTGGCTAGTCGCCGAGGGAGGTCGGACACCTGCTCCTCTCGAGCAGCTCTACCTTTTGAGGTCCTCTCGACCTCCAACCAAAGTCGGTCTACGTCACCAGTCAGGGGTTTGTTTTCTACCATCACACCCTCAATCTGGTTGAAACATCTTTTATGATATTTTGCCGTCTTCGTCACATCCTGTGCATTTCAAACATAGACGTGAACATGTTTTTATAACAAGACTACATTTGAAGGAATTGTTTTTGAGTTTCGCAGGTGCTTACCTTAACTTCACTAATGAGGCGTTTGGCGGCTTGCTCCACCCGCTCTACCTCCTCCACCTCATCAATTTCTTCATGGCCAGCCCAGTGGTCTCCACGTTAGCGCCAGACATAAATATGCTGGCACCCGTCACGAGGGTGCCCCTAGATCTCCTCCACCTCGTCGTGTGCACTCTCCTGGCTCCTCGTCTTGAGTCCTCCCACCCACCATGGTGGAAGGAGGAATCGAACCCTTCCCCTGATCGAGGACATCAGGTGGCATCCCTGGTTAGTCGAATAGAGTCCCCTGGTGGTCAGGGGAGGAAGCCCTTGCTTGCTCCTCTGGCGCGCCACTCAGTGGAGGGGCGTTTGTTCCAACTTCTACCAAGGAGGGGGCAGGGTGCTCAGACACAGGCTACTTGGTAGATGGCCCATTTGGTTTGGAATTCTCATTCCCAACTACGCCTGGGTCTATGTCAGAAGCCGCTCTATGAATTTTTTACATCGAATTAAGTATAACTATTTAAGCATTAATACTTTAGCAAAGAACTTTTTAACTTATAGGTCAGAAGCTCTATGGGACGTGGAAAATACTCTATGCCTGGCGCGCCCTGTAGCTGCCGTTGGCTGTGGTTGTTCGAGGTGCGGCTGCTCACTCATAGCCTCAGCCGTGGTCGGCCCTGCTAGCGGCTATGCATCGGGCGGTGGAATGACTTCGGGGCGTTTACATGACCTGTGGACCAGGTCAGGCACTGCCTCCTCTAGTTCGTCGTCATCGTTGAGTACTCAAAGCACTTGGCAGTGCTTTGGTGCTTGGGCCCCGACAGGTAAGCCAAGGGTGGTCGATGGGCCTTTAGCCATTTCCGACGGTGCCCCTCCTCCTCATGATGGCCCTGAGGTCATCGGCCTCTTGCCCGCGCCTCTATCTTCTACAGTCGGCGCCACCTGGTCGGCGTTGTCATCATTGATGGTGTATTGATAACACCTAGCAACGTTCTCCATCGGTGGGTCCACCCCCACGGATGCTCCATGCCAGGAGCCAGCGAGACGTACACTGACACTCGGTCGATGTCTCCAATCGACAAGGAAATAATCACAATTGTTTAGTGGTCAAAGATGACAATGAACAACTTGGAAATTGCAAAAATTTACTGCTTACCTTCGGTGGTGGTCGGGCAAGCTTGTACGCGTGCATCCGGTCACCACTCTAAACAAAGCCGCTATCAGCAAGGTTGAAGAGCTCGCTGATCTGGCGTTGGACTTCTATCTTCTCTAGGTTTTCCTTTTTCATCCTGGTCGTGTCCCAGCTCCGCTGGTATTCGTACCCAGGGTGCACTCTCCTCTGGCACGGTTGCACTCTGCAGCTGAGAAAGTTTCTGACCACGCCCGGCTCATCCAAACGAGACCACTGAATCAGGTTCATCAGCTCTTCAACTTGTCCAGCATACTCTGGTCAATCCATCCATCTCACTTTCTTCTCTAGCACATAGCCTACATACTGAAACTGGCACTGTTTGGATCCTCCCGGATGTAGAACCATTTCTTGTACCACTCTGATAATGAGGTGTTCCAAGGGCAGCTGAGGTAGTGATTCTTCATCCCATCTCAAAGATTGAGGTATACTCCACCAGCAATCTTTGACCTGCCAACCACACCTTTCTTCCTCAAGCAGAAAAGATATTAGAAAAAGGTCGAAGTGTGGTTCTCTGCCTGCAAAAACTTCGTAGAGATGAATGAAGGTAGCTACAAGGAGAATAGAGTTGGGGTGCAGATTGCAGATCCCAATCTCGTAATACAACAGCAACTCTTAAAGAAACGGATAAACTGGTACCCTAAACCCCAAGAAATCTTCAAAAGCAACAATCTCACTAGCTCTAGGATCGGGGAAGCTTTCTCCAGACGGCACCCTCCAGCCGCCGAGCCCTTGATTGTGTAGATTCCCCATCACAACGAGCTTGTTGATGGACTTCGTGGTGGACTTGGATTTCTTCCACTCTTTCACCATCATCTTGGCTCTCTTATTTGCGTCACTTTTGGCCATTGGATTGTTGTGAAAGAACTTTAGATTTGGATGGCAGTGTTTGTGAAGGAGGAAGAAAATGAATGGCTACAGGGAGCAACTGCTTGGTGGAAATATTGAGATGCACTACTTCAGCTATTTATTGAGGAGCAACCATCCCTTCCACTTCCCGCATCTTAGGGAAGTGTGTGATTTTTGCGGCAGGATCGTTGTTTCAGTTTCCAATTTTGTCCCAATAAATCCGTCACATTTTTAAATGATTGTTGGGGCTACTTTTGTTTCAGTTCACATGTTGGGCGGCACTTCTTTTCACACACCAGTCTGACATTTTGACAGTTTTGAAAGGATGGGTCGGCGTCACTTCACCAGGAGGGCAAGTTTTCAATTTAAACAATGATCGGAGGAAGTTTTTCGTCAAAAATTAATTGGCAGAAGGATGTGAGGATTATAAGTTCAAATCAAGGATAAACTAAGCACAGGGACTAGTCGACTAGTCTACATGCAAGTGCTCGGGGACTACTCCGACCACCGAGCACATTTACGTTCACAACCACGCTCGGGAGTTCGTCGACTAGTCTCTACGCTGTGCTTGAAGACTGTGCCAACCATTCTTGAGGACTTGTTCAGTGTACCGACCACCGAGCACGTTTACGATTCCAAACCATGCTCGGGGACTTGCCGACCAGTCTCTACGCTGTGCTCGGGGACTTGTCAATTACTCCCTACGCTGTACTCGGAGCTCACTTTGAACACTCTCCAACCACAATTTGGGGACTACTCTTCTCAGTTACATATGAATTGGACTCATATATGTTGACGGTCGTTAAGTACCAAATATAATCATCAAATAAATAAAGAAAAGGATCCAAATGCAACCAACACCCAGACTTAGGGTTTTATCTGACAGAATTCCATGAGTTTTGGTGTTTGTCTATTTCTGCAGGGGGTTATCAGGAAATATGGAAGAAAGGCCCAAACGTAGGGTTTAAATAGAGATATTAACGTGCCACGCAATTTTCTATCATATAGAAGACTCCAGAAGCCACGGGAATGAACGGGAAGGCGATTGGGCCAGGGGGCAGGGCGCCCGCCCTCCCCCCTAGGGCGCCCACCCTGATACAAAGTCCAATCAGGACTCGTCTCGCGGATTACGCTCCACCAACCTAAAGGATCAAGGATAACTGTTCAATCAATGTTGGTTTGATCCGACGGCCCAGATTCACTTGACGGGACTATATAAGCAGACCTTGTGGCCCCTGGAGGAGAACAAGTTCATCATAGAGTTGAGAGGTGCCCTCGAAGGATAACCTTTCCTCTAAATAGACGTAGGGCTTAGCATCCAATGTGAGAGTAGACTAGATCTACTAGATTAAGAGAGATAGAGTGGAGGTGTAGATCGGAGGAAGCCTGGCCTGTCGGTGTCTACTCCGAGGTTGTACCTGCGGGATCAAGTTCTCCTAACCCGAGGCTTGCTCCTAGGATTCTTCCGTAATTCGACTTCTAAATTCTAGTAAGTTCTTGTTTTATTGTTCTTTGGTTTATGAGTTTACTTTAATCTCTTTCGGTGGAGTTTAGAGTAATCATTGCTAGCGTAAACGTGGTGTTTGGGCTAGGGTACTCATAGATATCCCCTGACTAGCTGGACCGTGGTAGTAGCGAGGAACGTGACATTTCCAAGTTACCTTTGCAGCCCACATCTCGTTAGCAGGACGGGTAGGGTGTATAGGTGCGGGTCAAACATCCTCTGTGGTGTCTAGATTCCGTGAGCCTCCCCAATAGAACAGTAGATCATCCTTACCAAGGTTAGAACGAGACTACGGTTGTAGTCTTCTCTATACATCTCTCACATCGAGTCACATTCTTTGTAGCCTAAAGGGTAGTAGCAATAGATTTGGTTAGTCAGATGCACACTTTCTCCCAGTGGTAAAAATATAAATACGATACTCTGGATAACCTCCCGGGAGAAGTACTCACCGATATCCGTGCGCTTGCGAATCATTTCCTGATGGCGTTACCAAATATCAACAAGCATCTCTGGCGCCGTTGCCGGGCAGAAAGACGGTTTGCTGAGATAACTTTAAGTCTTGCTATTATCTTGTATTATACTTTTATACTTTTATTCTTTTATCTTTTTATTTTTTCCATCTTTGTGGATAACTCAAATTCCACACCTATTATTGAATTCTTTGCACCTTCGGAGACCAGCCATAGACCATGGAAGTCAACAAGTCCTTTCTTTGCCCCTAATTATGATCTGTGTCCGAAGTTAATTGCAATAGGTCAAAACCAACCCTTTTCTGTAGCTGAGGTCCTATCTTTTAATCAAGAAGATAATGAACTTTTAGCTACACCTAGGGAATCTGTTAATCTTTCTATAAATTCTGGTTTAAACCTAGCCCTACAAGACCATGTTTTTTCTCGATATTTTCACATTGGTCTTAATCATATACCCTTTGGTAGAGTTTTTCTTTCTTTATCTGTTAGTAAAGCAAGGTATGTCTTCATTCGTGGACATCCTTCTTGTACTAGTCTTCATAGAAAAATCTTAGAGATAGAGAAGGAATCATCTCCCAGACAAGGAAAGGAAGTTTCAATAGCCAATTTCCAAACATTTCAATCCCATGATTCGGCTATCCAACCCATCCTTGAGCTTAATAATTTCTACTATGCTCTTTCTCTTGAACCTCCTGATAATCCTCTGAATCTCTCTAGACATCCCATGCATAAAAGTCACCAAGACCACAAGGAGGATTGAGAAGAGCAACATCAATGGCTAGAGGGCATTAATAATCCATGTGCTATCACCATTGAATGGATGGATAAAACAAACTTGAGAGACAATCCTAGAGGAATTTTAAGCATTCATGAAGAATCATCCTTGGAGTTTGAGAATGAGAGAAACAACAGTGAGCATGGAAGTTATTTCATAAATACCTCACCAAGTCCTTGCTCATATAAAACATCTCCCCAATCAATTGGTCTCTCCAACCTTACCACATTTGCGATCTCCAACCCCCTCTTCCTTTCTATTTATAAAAACTTTAAAGGGGTTGTTATCGATGTATATGTCTATAATAAATATTGCAGATATCGTTGAGTTGATCTTGATATAGGCACGCTTAGGTTGGTGTTGGAGGGGAAACCACTTCACCAACATAAATTGATGGTTTCCCAAGGACAATCTTAGTGTCCTAAAACAAGCACTGATCAGATCGTAACATGAGTTGTTAATTATTTGCAACATTACCTTGTGTATTGAGCATATAAGGATAATTGTAAAAATATTCCTTTGGGTATTCTTGCCACTAACATTTCTAGGATTGGAGCAAGAAGATCAGATGAATGACAAGCACAAGGTATGTCCAACCAACCATCATGCAACATTAAAGTGAATTCATCCAATCTTGAATTTTGCAAAATTCAAGCTTTGGGGAGTACTTCACATGAAAACATCCTTTGCCATGTTGCTATGTTAGTTGTCCCTACTTTTGAGGCATGCTCAATCTTTCTAAACACTAAACTTATTTTTCATCTCTACCTGAGTAGATCTCTATAAATGCTGTCATGCTACCTTTGTCTGTTCGCAAGTAAGTGTTGGTTTGGAAGTACTGGACACACTTTCATTGGCATTTAAATTAAGCGTGGTGCTTAGGTTAAATAGCCTTCCTTAATCTGATTAGACATGGAGTCTAGTTTCGTTACTAAACTAAAAACTGCTTGAGTAGGCATTGGTATATTTTGTCGGACTAACCCCTGCAGGAAATCTTTCAATATCAACCTGGGAAGTCCTGAGATACAAACTCACATTGGAGATAAAGGAGACACCTGAAATTTAACGATTTACACAAGGAAGACATAGCTCATTCATCATAGAGAGATGATCCATGGAAGGAGACAAAGTACATAAACAAGATACACACCCATTACGAATGGGAAGCTTCCACAAGGTGAGATGGTACCATCACTCTTCAATTAAGTTAACATCTTAAGGTACTTGACTATCGCTTTTATAAGCTTCTCCTTGGTTCTGGCGTTCACATAAATAAAGAGACAAACATGTATGATTTATAACTCCAAATTAACCAACCCAACTGATTTAGCATGTTTAGTCATTTAATCTTTGTTCCTAGTACTACCTTCGTGATCCCACACTCCTAATCATATAAGCTAAAATATTGCACATTCAATCTTTGGAAGATATAAGGAAAACATAAACATAGATAGATTATCTTTCCATTAGGTCAAGCAATCTGATCTGACAAATGTTTCAAATGCTACACTCATGATCTTATCAACTTTGTCTTGCTCACTATGCTTAAGGTTAGAGAAGAACAAATACACTTTTTGTTCTGTTGGTGTTTTTCAACAACAGGGCCCATGCACTTGATCTCTGCCTTGTCTCTATGAGCAGGTACACTTCGAGCAAAACCTGAAGGAATTTTACAACTCCTAGATTCCACCAAGTGAAGGACCTGGATCTACGAGCACAAACACACTGGAGAAACTGGACACTCAGGCAATCACTGCCCTGAGATGCTTGAGGACGTAAACTACATCAACAACAAACAACAACTACTACTACTACAAACATCCTCAACAAAATCAAGAGAGGCGATCCAGGACGCCCGTCATCCCGATCTCCATCGACATGGTGGACTTCCCAGAAGCACTCTGCAACTTTGGCTCCAGTGTCAACATTATGCCCAGGGTACTCTATGAAAAATTCTTTACACATCCTTTACTAGAAACAACCTTGTGTTTGCAGCTTGTAGATCGGACACTAAGTTTCCCAAAGGGAATATTGAAGAACCTTTGCGTCCGAGTTGGTACCTTATACACCCTAGCAAACTTTGTGATGATAGAGACTGGTACTGATGAGAGGGCACCCATCATCCTAGGGAGGCCATTTCTGAACACCTTAGGAGCTGTCATCTAAGCTAGTGCTGCCAAGATCAGTTTCTACATCAAGGGGAGGAAGGAGACGTTTACCTTCAAGAACAAGAATACACAAATCTCAGAGCAATCCCGACATGAACCAAGGAAGAGGACCAACAGGAGGAACAGGAACAAGCAAATGTGGACCGAGTCAGCTAAGATGGTCGACTCTCTTGATCAAGAAGGACGACCCTGGTGGTCTAAGCATCGAGTGCACAATCAATGGATACACTTTTCAGAAGACACTCTACGACACCGGATCTGACATCAACATAATGGCCGCAGTCACTTATCAGCTCCTGCATGGAACCATGCCCCTACAACCAACATACATTCAGCTCCAGATGGCAGATCAGACATTCCGAAAGGTTGAAGGTCATTGACATGGGAGAAGATGAGTACGATCCACCCACCATCTTTGGAAGATCGTTCCTCAACACTATCAAAGCTATCATCTATATTGGAACCGGAGAAGTCCACATGCACTTCCCCTCTGAGAAGGTACGCCACTACTTTAATGATTCTAACTATATAGTTGAAGATTCTAAGCAGGTCAGGACAAGAAGAAGACGACGCAACCAGAGGAGGCAAATCATCAAGGACGGATGGGCAGACTACGAAGGAGAAGTGGTATGGTCTGAAGACATACAGCTTGAACAGACTGTCCTGAGGAGACCGTAGCACCGAGTCAGAAAGAGAAGATAGTTATACACGAAGGAGAGGCGCCATCGGAACCACCGACTACGCCATCCAGCGAATCCCAGGACGACTGAAAAAACGGAGAGTCCCATTCGGAGGACTTAAAAACACCGAACGCCTTGCCAAGAGGTAAACTTGGTAGTTATCCTTTTCCCTTCAATTATTTAAAATAGTTTGCTTAGTTAATTAGGTTCATATCATCTCAAAAAGAAAACAAAAATATTTATTCGTTGCACTGCATCATAAAATCTAAAGCCCCCATGTGAGTATACGAGTGGCATAAAACCCATAAGTACATTCACGGTGGTGGCATAAAAATAAAATAAATATTTTTTCTACTCTATAAAAATGAAAATATAAAAATAAGTTTGTGATCCTACCAAAGAGAGTAACATTTATTGAGGAGGCTCAACATGATAAAGGCAAGATATTTATGCTAACACTTAACCAGTTCCACAAAGCTTTGTTGTCTATTCGAGCTCCACAGAAATCAAGGATCAAAGAAGACTAGCAAACGAAGGACATTCTAATCGCTGTCAGGGTGCTCCCGACATTCAAATACACCTCTGTCACCTGCTAGCTACATCAGAAGAAATTACGTCAAAATCCAGCTTGGGGGAGAGCACCCCCATTTATCCAGCTAAGTGTTTCTACTCGCGTTTATACTTTACTCAAATAATAAAAAGATGCATAATCATGAAAACCCAAATAAAAATTTTGTTATTATATATATCTTTGCTTAGTTTGCTAAATAAATAAATAAATAAAGTGTCTAGGCCAAACTGAACTTAAATGATAAACTCTTACATGGATATGATAAATAGTTGCTCTGCCATATACCTAGTTTTAAAGTTTGAGCTCTCTCTCAAGTTTAGGCATAACTGTTATAATTTAAACCTGCTCTAAACCTGAACTTGTGGGAAGAGTACTCGATTTAAAGTCTAAGTTGTTAACAGATATGATATGGGAAGGTTGAGCTGCTGTTTATCTATTCCTAGAGATGCTAGAATTCTGGAGAATTTTACCTTTGAAAATCTTTAAAATAACACATGATGAGTTTATGTATGATGAGAGTTTAAATTCCTACCACAGCCATATATACATGCTTATTAGACTATGAACCATTTTACTTTTTACTGCTTATGAGCATTGAGTGTGGTCAAGCTGTGTAGACCCTTAAGAGCTTGTCATGCGGTTAAAATCAAGATTCACTTGCACGTTCACTCATACATGCTACTTCTACTCCGGAAGTATGCATCCACATATATCCACTCATTTCCATCTCCAGAGCCACCCAAAAGTATTCTACTCCTAATCCGGGAGAGAATAGCCAAAAATATTTTCCTATTTCTATTTTTCCCTATGAAATAAATGCTCGAGTTATCTTGGTTACTACCACTTGCTATATTATTTCAGGAGATGAGTGCTCTAAAAAAAGAGAAAAAAAAGAGAGAGATACGAGGAAATAAAAAGGGGCAAGTGCCCGGAACCTCGAAGAAAAGAAAAAGTGAGACGAGAGGTAAAAATGGACAAGTGTCCGACAGTAGAATTAGGGGTACAAGATACCCACCGGAGAGAAAAGAAAAAAGAAAATATAGAGCATCTCATTCTCCTCAAAAAGCTTCAAAGTGCAAGAAAGGTATGTATCCCCTTAAAAGAGCAAAAGTACAATTAGACTTTCACCATTGTTATCACCATCATCACCATACACCATTGTTGACGGTGGATATACCATAGAAATCCACATACAAAACACCGTCAACATGCCTCGGTTGCAAGGGGAAATGACATGACATGAACATATTTTATCCATAACTAGTTCCACTTGTACTCTTAGCTTGTTTATGCAGGAACAACAAATTCAAGACATTATTTGACAAAGCCAACATCAGAATCATCAAGAGGAGATCGAGGGGACAACAGGTGACACCCTGGGCCCACAGGGAGGGGGTCGCCCGACCCCTCTTTGGTGGGACCCAGGTGTGCCACCTAGTCCACCGACATAAGGGACCCCTGTGGACACTGCTGGTGGGCCCAGAGGCCCAGAAGTGGGGTCGCCCGACCCCACATCAAAGGCGGTTCCAGGGTCGGTGGCCTCCCACCGACCTTCCCCACATGTCCCACATGTTGATTTGCCCCTGCCGTTGATCAAATGGCGGTTGTGAGGTCGGTTTGATCCAAGGGTGGAGAGAAGATGTCACGCGGATCGATGACGTGGCGATGGAGTAACCCCTACTCCATCTCCCTCTATAAAAGGCAGCCTCCACCCTTCATTTCAAGTGTGCAATTCCAAGGCCAAGTGCATTACAAGTTCCAAGCATACAAGTAGAGTAGTAGTTAGTCTAGAGTGGGAGTTAGAGTCGAGTCGAGCGAAGCTCGGGGTCTCCGGAGTCGTCTTCTGGAGAGTCTGGTATAGCTCTTGTACCTTTCTACTTTTGTAAGACTTTCCTTTTATTAATATATTATTCTTACTTTACTTTACTGAGTTCTTACTTAGTGCAAGTCTTTTAGTCTTGTTGTGCATTTACTTTAGTAATATAGTTGTCTTAGTGAAGTTAGTGACCTGTAACCACTCCTGTGTGTGCATCATCGTCCTATCTTGTATAGGAGCTCTAGCTAGCTGCAACTAGTTAGAGTTGTAGGATTAAGTGTGAGCGTGGTGCTCATACTTAAGATTACCTTTGATTACCGCTGGCTTGAACGGAAAGTAGGAGCGCACTCCCTAGTAGGTGACAGATCGTGGGCGGCATTAGGTTCTCCTCACGTACAGGCTAGTTCTTAAAAGGTAAGGCGTCCATAAGCCCAATAGTCGCTTTCGGTAAGGGGTTAGGTGAAAAACCTTCTAAGCGTCTTACCAGCTCGGCTATCCCCCGCACACAGTTAGTAAGGCTCTAGCGTAGTTAAGGCAATTATCTATTAAAGTAAGTCACAGAAGTCAAGTTAGATACATAGGAGTCCTTTACTCACTCGTTGTCCTCCCACCTAGCTAACTCTACCATTTACCTTTAGCATAGGACCTTGGATTCACCACTACCCTTCCTATTCATTATTTACCACCCTTATTCACTAGTTGATACTAGACAACTCAAGGAATCTCATTCCCCTTTTTGTTAAACACACTTAGCCGCTTTCCCTTGGGAAAATATAAATTACGATACCTTGGAATACTCTGTCCCATCCTTCGAGCAAGGTAAGATCCCAGGGAAACCTGAGGACCCAATTGAAGGAGTTAAACTAGTTACTACGAGGTTCGGTAAGCCTCCGGTACAATCCAACTGGAGCTTTCTTCTGGATTCGCCCTTCATCACCAAGAAGGACGACCCAGGCCTGCCGACCATCACCTGTGAGATCGGACCGCAAATCTTCCACAACGCCTTCTGCGACCTTGGATCGGGTGTCAACATCATGGCCAAGGTAACTTATGATAATTTGCTAGGGGGGCCTTTGCACAATTATTGTCGGTGTTTTTTCCCCCGGGGGGTCACACCAACGAGTAAATTTGTATGCGTGCTCCCCTTTCCGGATGGTGATGCAAGAAGACACTGAGATTTATCCTGGTTCGGGCAAGAGAAGGCCCTACGTCCAGCGGGGGGAGAGAGTTTGTATTATCTTGCACCTAAGTGCTTGTACAGGGGCGAATACAAGCGTGGTATGAAGGGTGTAGCTCTACTACGTGTGTGTGTGTTCTTGTGTTGTGATGTCCCCCTCTTCTATTCCTGAGTCCCTCCTTTTATAGCTCCAAGGAGAGACACAGGGTACATGCATAGATGTTAGAGTAGGGATCGATAGCTGCATGGAGCGCTGACCTACTCGAGGCTTCCGTACGGCATGGCCTCGAGCCGTCCCATCTTGATAGCTTGGTGATGATTACGCGTGCTCCTGTGTTCTGCCCTGCCAGCCGCCTTGTGCTGGTTCTGAGGTCGCACGCTTGTACGGTATGGTGGCGGACCCGACGGGGTAGCTGTGATGAAGTCAGTCGACGCCCAACTTGTTCCTGGGAAGGGGCCCTGTTTGGTCGAGGGTCGGACGCCGTGTAATATGCTGGTATCTGGAGCGCTGACCTTGGGTGTCTCGAGGGGGTCCCGATTAGACGTTCCATCCTTGTTTCCTGCGTCCTGACACGCCCTGGGTCGTTCGGTGGGAAGGCTGCAAAAAGAACGATGGAACAGAAGCTTGCTCCCTATCACGCCTCCCATGACCTGTGTGTTAGGTGGGGAAGCGTCAGGTGCATTTAATGCTCCGGCTCGCGTGCGCACGTCGGGCGGCGGACAGTGTCCTCGCGCCCGACACCTCTTGGTTCGCTCGAGCCCGCTTCCGTCATCGACGGCAGTCGTCGCTCGAGTCCTGAACCGATTCGCTCGACGCTATTTCCGTCTTCGAGGCTGCGACCGTCGATGGCGGCGCATACGTAAGATTAGAGCGTCGAATTAAGGTTCTCGACCTTCGTACAGGCAATCTCATAATGCGCATCGCTGAGGGTACCCCTTACCGATACCCTCGACAGTAGCCCTCGAGCCTCCATTTGAGCGCTAGCGCTCGAATGGAGGTTTTGATTTACGGTCGAATTTTCGTGGGGGCGCGCGAGCGACCCCGCGGGGGTAGCCCCCGAGCCCTCGGAGGAGTTTTTGACTCCTTCGAGGGTTATGTTATCTAATTCGCAGAAACGCTTTCGACACCAGTGGTGGAAGGTTCTGACTGGCTCGTTTTTGCCCGGGGGTTTCGACGTACTCTCGATAGAGCGAGCGTCTTCCATCCCAAATTGAGCTCCTAGCGGGTAGTCCAAGTGAGAACCTGTGTCCCTTTCGAGGGGGTCAGCTGTAGCCCGGAGGCGTCCTCATAAAGCAGGGTCGACGTGGTCGGGGATACTGGTCTCATTCGATAGAGTCCAGCGGCTCGATGCCTCCCTTCGGGGGGATTCCTCTCGACTGTCTCGACCCTACCTTGAACATCACCAGCGAGTCCTCGAGGCGGGCCTCGATCTTCGACCGCTCGCTGGGGATCCCTGACTCTGGCGCTCGAGATCGGCTGTCGAACCCTTTCGGCGGGCCAGCCATCGACCTCTCGAGACTTTTGCGGTTATGTCCCTTGGCTTACGAGGGAAGGAAACGGTCGTGGCGGTTCGCCTTTCTGCCCGTTGGGCGCAACTTTTTAGGCGGATGACGTTACGACACCGTATCGGCGAGGAATTCGGAGAGTCCGGCCTGTGAGGAGAGAGAGAGAGCTGTCAGGCGGCGCATTTATGGGGGGAGTTACCTTACTTCTCGGATCTGTCCGTTGGCGGACAGCTGCCTATAAATACGTCGTCGCGTCACCGCCGTTCCTCTCCCTTCCGCCTTCTCGCTCTTGTTCCTTTGCTGCCTTTGCTTACTCGTCATCTCACGCGCACACGCCCCCTCGAGCCGTAGCGAACCCACCGTCCCGTTAGCCGAGATGCCTGTAAGACTCGTCGCCGCCGATGACTGGCGCCCGTCGTCGATGACGGAGCGCCGGCTGTTAGAGCTCGAGAAGGAGGGACTGCTGCGCCGCCGCACCTCGCTGTCGTCGCCAGAGTGGATCGCGCCGCCAGCGAGCCACAGGGCGCCTCAGCCACCCGAGGGCTACGTGGTGTCGTTCGCCAAGTTTCACCGCCACGGTCTGGGCGCGCCTCCAAGCCGCTTCATGCGGGCCCTCTGCTTCCATTATGGGGTGGAGCTGCAGCACTTCTCTCCGAACGCCATCACCGTGGCGGCGGTCTTCGCCGCCGTGTGTGAGGGCTTCCTAGGGATGATGCCGCACTGGGAGCTGTGGCTCCACCTCTACAGGGGCGAGCTGTTTCACGCCTCCACCGGAACCACGGGCGTGAGGAAACCCGTGCGAGCGGGTTGCCTCAATCTGGTGCAGAAGACGGGGAAGACGGACCGGCCGCGGGAGTACATCCTGGTAGGGTTGTCGACCAACCACGCCGGTTGGGACTCCCAATGGTTCTACCTGCGGAACGACGACAACCTCCTACCTTCCTACTCGGGCCGTCTGATCTTGGAGCGCCCAGCGGACTGGACGTACGGCGTCGTCCAAGCTCATCAGCCTTGGCTCGACCCCCTCCTCGACGCCCTGAAGAAGCTTCGCCAGGAAGGTTTGACCGCCGCCCTCGTCCTCTCGGCCGTCCATCATCGGAGAGTTCTCCCTCTGATGTCACGACCGCTGAGGATGGACGAGATGGGCCCTGGCGTCTCGTCTCGGGACCTCGAGGCATGTCGGATGTCCAGCGAGCCTCCGGCGGACGATGAAGTCGCGGCCCGAGTCAGGGCCGCAATTGCCGGTGATTTTAAGCCGGAGCATGTCAACGGCTTCCCCATGAGACCTGACGCAGGCTCGATCGATCTGGTACGCTTTCTTCTTGCGCGCATCCTCGATTCTAGGTTTCCCCTCTCCCCTCTCTTTTTTTTCTAAGTCTACCTTAGTTTTGGCAGGGTCGGATTGATGTCCGGTCCTCGAGGCCTCCAGTAAAGGAGGACGAGGTCGATCGCGACAAACGGCGCCAATCCGCCGAGAAGCTGAAGTCTGCCAAGGACTCCGCAAAGAAGGGGGAGAAGAAGAAGAATCTCGACCGCCAAGCATTAGAGGTGCGTCGAGCCAAATCCAGGCAGAGGGGGGAGCCTGAGGAAGAATCCCCCAACGATGACGATGACGACGACGAGAGTAGCGACGACTCCGAGGGGATGGCGTCGCGCCTCGATCAGATCCTCGAGGGCCCGCCTCGAGGTGATGTCGACGCCCCCCGGACGGAGGCGCCGGAGGAGGGTCCGAGCGGATCTCGTCGTCCCCGGCCCGACGCTCCTTCCGCGCTCAAGGCGGGCCAAGACGCACCGCGCCCTCCCCTGGCGCCCAGGGAGAGCGGTCCGGCTAGGTCCCAGGCGTCGGGGCCGCTAACCCGCGGTCGCGCTGCGGCCTCTGAGAAAGGAGACGCCGGCCGTAGGAGCGCGAGTCCCGGCGCCCGCCAGGCGGGGTCCGACGTACCTAGGCCAGTTTCTGCCCTCGAGGGGCCTAGCGCCCCGACGCGGGGTGGCTCGAGGCCCGCTGGTCGGGGTGGCGGAAGGCGAGCCGTTCTGCCCGTGGGGTAAGCCCTTTTGTTGTTGCGGTCTTTGTCCCCCCATTCTTTCACCTTTCCTCACATGCTGACTTTTTCTCAGGCTGAAACGGACCCTCGAGCAGGCCCAACCATCGATGGCCAAGAGGCTCAGAACGGGTGCCGCCTCCACGGAACCAGGTTCGTAGTTAATTCCTGGGTGTCGCGATATTATTACGTCGGTTATCATAACGTCTGACCCTTACCCTTTGTTTTGTAGGCTCGTCAAGCACCCAACCTCCAGCCGGCGTCGAGATTGCTTCACCTCGTCCCGCGCCTACTCCGCCGCCACCGACTCATGATGCGGCCCCCCAGACGCGAGCGTCAGAAGGAGCCCCCGAGCCCTCTCGATTGGGGGTCGAGGGGGAACCCATCACCATCAGCGATACGTCTGATGGCAACGAAGCGTCTGGGGGCGCTCGACCCATGGAGGAAGAAGCGTCGACTCCCAACGTCGCGGGACGGACTTCCTGGCCCGCGGGCCTTCGAGCCCTCGAGGCGCAAAGGAAGATGGTGGAGGAGGAGGGGCGGGAGCGCGAGGCGACGCAGCCGTCACTGGAGCAGCAGCAGCAGCGACCCCAGCCGGAGGAGCAACTGCAGCATCAGCAGGAGGAGCAGCAGCAGCAGCTGGGGCAGCAACAGCAGCTGGGGGGCCAAGAGAACGAGCCACTCGAGCCCCCGCCTCAAATTTTGGCCGAACCGGCGCCGCTGGCGTCGCAAGAGCCCGGCGATCAAGAGGGAGATTTGCCGGTGTACGGGCCTCCCACCCCAGCGTGGCTCCTCCCGGGGGCGCCTGCCGCGATCCGGGCAGAGTCGGGGCGAGCGGACGGAGTGGTGGCGCTCGCCTGCATGATGCGCACCCCCACCGACCCCGAGTCCGAGATCAAGAGGACACTCTACGGCATGGACGGGATCGCCCCAGGGTTCCTCCGGGAGCGTCGAGCGTGGGAGGACCGCTTTCCCTCTGAGGAGGACGAGATCGGGTCGTCTGGGAGCAAGGACGGTACGTGGAAGACGGTGGATGACGACGGGCGGTTCCCTTGCCTCGCCGACCTGTTCTTGCGCCACGGGGGTTCCCTCGAGACCGTCGAGAACTTTCTCCGCGGCGTCAAGGTGCGGGCTGATCGGGAAATGGAGAACTGGTGTCCCGATCGGATTCGTATCCGAGCTTCCAGCGACCCGTCCGAGCCCAATATCTTCCTTGATGACAAGAAGGAGGTCGAGAAGTGGGAGCATGTCGAGGAGCTCCGCCTTTGGATGAAACACGTGGTGGGGCTCCTATCGGACGTCATCAACAACGGGCTCGGGCCAGCTTATTTTGTAAGTGTTTCTCGGACTCCAATCTTTATGGTGCTTTCTGGTTTCTGTATTCTAATCCATCCGACCCCTGATTCGCAGGATATGAAAGAGACCTCTCGCATTAAATCCAGCTTCATACATGCCACGAGGGGCGGATGGGAGCAGCTTCCCCTCCTCAAGGATCAACTCCTCGAGTCGCAGGAAAAGCTGCTTAAGGCTTACAAAGATCTCATAGCGCTCGAGGAGGAGAAGAAGGCGAGGGAGGCTGCTTTGGCCGAGGCCCGGGAGGTCTCGAAGAAGGCGGAGGAGGAGGCGATGCGGCTACGGGAGCGGGCTCTTACGGTCGAGGAGGCCGCGTCCAGAGCCCGGGAGGAGGCCCTGTCCTGTAAGAGTGTTATTGCGGATCTGGACAAGGAGAAGGGCCTTCTCCAAACCGACCTGGACTCCCTCCGCGATACCTTCCAGAAGATGAAGGTGGCGTACGTGGACAATGAGGTCGCCAGGGGTGCCGCCGAGGACGCAAAGAAGAAAGCCCTCGAGGACCTCGAGATGGAGCGAGCTCGATCCCGCAGTCTCTCTGACGACGTCGAGCGTCTGAAGGGAGAACTACTGGAGAAGAGTGGAGCCGTCGCTCAGGCTGGCAGGGTGATCGAAGATCTCCGCGTCGCCAACACTGAGCTGACGCGCTCCAACAGAGAGATCGAGCGTGCCAACACCAGATTGGTTGGCGAGAACACGGCTCTAGAGGAGAGCATCAAAGGTATGTTCCCTTTGTCGAATTTCCTTTTCGAGGTGTGCTTGAGTTTTTCCTAAAGCTTCTTTGTATTGGCATTTGCAGGGCTCAAGGACGAACTCTTGGCCGCCCAAGCCGAGGCTCGCAACGCCAAGGCTCAACTCGAGGCTGAGGTTGCTTTGAACCGTCGAGTGCGGACGGCGATAAGCGATCTCTCGACCTCTTGGGAGGTCGAGCCTATGGATGAGTTGAGGGAGGACGCTCGAGGCGACGCCCTGATCGACCAGTTGTGCTACATAGGCGCAACGCTGCGAGATCGGGTGCGGGATGCCCTCCACATCGGGGTGAAGCGGGCGATGGCGGTTGTCTGCTCGGGCTTCTCCTACGACATGGAGGTAGTATCCCACGGCTTCGTCACCGACATCTCTAAGACCGACGCGGAGAACGAAGAAAGGCTTCACGCTTTGATCGACGACGCGGAGGCTCCTGGAGAGAGGCTGGCCAAGCTATTTGAGCCTGAGGTGCTCCCTCCTGAGACTGGCTCGGGCGGAGGTGAGGGTGGCGAGGATCGTACCATGGACTGAGGCCTGCGAGCCTGCTCGGGGTGCCTGGGGCCCCTTGTATAAGACTTTGTTAATCCTGTTTGTAAGCGATACAGTATTTTTTGTGATTGTTAAATGTTTATTTGTCTTTCCACTCGAGGTTCTTTTATTTCTTTTTGCGCCTACATATGTGTTCCTTGTTCGATTTTTCGTAAAAGACAGCTTCGATTGCCTCGAGGGTGAGGGAGTGAGTAGAATTTCCATAGCCCGGGGGCGTAAGTGTTCTCAGGCTCGTTATCCCTCGGTCCTCGAGGGGCTCGAGGCGCCTCAACTACCCGATCGTTCAAGGTTTACTAAGTAAGAAAGAGAGAAACTTTTTGGCTTTTTTCGATACTTGGGGGGGGGCCGCCCCCCGGTAGCCCCCGAGGGGGTGTTGACTATGATGGGTCATAGTCGGAGCCCCCTTCTAACGTCGAGGTTATGACGTGTAAACCTTTGGTACAAAAAGAAGCTGCTCGAGGGAAAGACTTCATTTATTCATGCATTCGTTTACAAAGTCCCGGTACAAAAAGTAGGATCGTAAATCTAGGACTTCTAGGGGTAGAATCGACGTAGCTGTTCGATGTTCCATGCGTTGGTGAAGACTGCCCCCTTTTCGTCCGCCAATTTGTACGTTCCTGGCTTAAGGACCTCGGCCACCACGTACGGGCCTTCCCAAGGTGGGGTCAGCTTGTGGCGTCCTTGGTTGCTTTGCCGGCGTCGTAGGACAAGGTCGCCTACGTTGAGGTCCCTCCTGCGCACGTGCTTGTCGTGGTAGCGTCGGAGTCTCTGCTGATATCTAGCAGAGTTGAGGAGTGCCATGTCTCGAGCTTCCTCGAGTTGGTCGACCGCGTTTTCCTGAGTCTCTTTGTTCGATTGCTCGTTGTAAGCCTTGAGTCGTGGTGACCCATACTCGAGGTCTGTGGGGAGGATAGCTTCAGAGCCGTAGACCATGAAGAACGGGGTGTATTTTGTGGCCCTGCTTGGCGTTGTCCTAAGGCTCCATAGGACCGAGGAAAGCTCCTCGACCCATTTCTTGCCGAATTTCTTCAATCGATTGTAGATCCTTGGCTTGAGTCCTTGCAGAATCATGCCGTTGGCACGCTCGACCTGGCCGTTAGTTCGAGGGTGGGCTACTGCGGACCAGTTCACACGGATGTGATGCTGATCGCAGAAATCCAAGAACTTTCTGCCGGTGAACTGGGTGCCGTTGTCGGTGATGATGACATTGGGGATCCCAAACCGATGGATGATGTCGGAGAAGAAAAGGACGGCCTGCTCGGAGCGGATGTTGGTGATGGGTCGAGCTTCGATCCATTTGGAGAACTTGTCGATAGCCACCAGCAAATGGGTATATCCTCCTTTCGCCTTTTGTAGAGGCCCTACTAAGTCGAGCCCCCATACCGCAAACGGCCAGGTGATGGGGATCATCTGAAGAGCGTGCGCGGGCAGGTGCGTCTGTTTGGTGTAGAATTGGCACCCATGACACGAGCGTACGAGCTCGATGGCATCTGCCACGGCCGTTGGCCAGTAAAAGCCTTGCCGAAAAGCGTTTCCTACAAGGGTCCGTGGGGCGGCGTGGTGGCCACAAGCCCCCGAGTGCAGGTCGTCGAGGAGTTTTCGGCCTTCCTCTACGGTGATGCAACGTTGTAAGACCCCCGTCGGGCTCCGTCGATATAGCTCGTTGTCTTCGCCATAGATCACATATGATTTGGCCCGTCGAGCAATACGACGAGCTTCTGTCCTGTCTTCTGGCAACTCACCACGGATAAGGCAGTCGAGGAACGGTGTGCGCCAATCGAATGGTCGACCCGGTCGTTGTTCTATTTCCATCACCTCTTCCTCCATCAAGAGCGCATCGACAGCATTGGTTGGTTGGGCGATGGTGGTGTCGACGCCAGCCCCCGTGCCTAGGTCGACGGATGGCTCGTGAAGATCCTTTGAGAATGCATCAGGCGGCACTGTGCCTCTGGTGGATGCAATCTTGGCAAGTTCGTCGGCTGCCTCGTTGTAGCGTCGAGCGACATGGACAAGCTCGAGGCCGTGGAATTTGTCTTCGAGTCGACGCACCTCCTTGCAGTATGCTTCCATTTTTGGGTCATCGCAACTCGAGGTTTTCATTATCTGGTCGATGACGAGTTGGGAGTCGCCTCGGACGTCGAGGCGTCGGACTCCTAACTCGATAGCGATCTTGAGACCGTTGACGAGGGCCTCATATTCTGCGACATTGTTAGATGCGGCAAAATGAATCCTGATTATGTACCTCATGTGGACGCCCAAGGGTGAGATGAACAGTAGACCGGCCCCGGCCCCAGTTTTCATGAGTGACCCGTCGAAATACATTGTCCACAGCTCCGCCTGGACCTGAGTTGGGGGAAGCTGGGAGTCCGTCCATTCCACGACGAAGTCTACCAGGGCTTGCGACTTGATGGCCTTTCGAGGTGCGTAAGTGAGAGTCTCGCTCATGAGCTCGACCGACCACTTAGCTATTCTTCCCGTGGCCTCCTTGCTCTGGATTATCTCGCCCAAGGGGAAAGAAGAGACCACCGTGATAGGATGACCAAGGAAGTAATGTTGCAGTTTGCGGCGGGCAAGGATTACGGCGTAGATCAGCTTCTGGATTTGGGGGTAACGCGCCTTGGTCTCCGAAAGCACCTCGCTGACGAAATAGACTGGCCTTTGGACCGGCAGCGCGTGACCCTCCTCTTGTCTTTCGACCACCACCGCCGCGCTGACGACCTGGGTCGTCGACGCGACGTAGAGGAGTAGTGGCTCCGCAGGTTGAGGTGGAACCAGGACTGGTACCGAGGTCAGCGTCTTTTTCAGTTTTTCAAGTGCTTCCTCGGCCTCGGGGGTCCAAGAAAAGCGCTCGACCTTCCTTAGGAGTCGATATAACGGTAATGCCTTTTCTCCTAGCCTCGAGACGAAACGGCTCAGAGCCGCCAGGCACCCCGTGACTTTCTGTACACCCTTGACGTCTCGGATCGGCCCCATTCTCGTGATGGCCGAGACTTTCTCGGGGTTGGCCTCGATGCCGCGCTGCGAAACGATATAGCCTAGAAGCATGCCTCGAGGTACACCGAAGACACACTTCTCGGGATTGAGCTTGATCTGGCTGATGCGTAGACAGCTAAAGGCGATCTCGAGGTCCTGGATCAGGTCTCCTCGTCGCTTTGACTTGACGACAATGTCGTCGACGTAGGCTTCGACCGTCGACCCTATGTGTTTGCCGAAAACGTGGAGCATGCAACGTTGATACGTGGCTCCGGCGTTTCGAAGCCCGAATGGCATGGTCACGTAGCAATACATCCCAAAAGGCGTGATGAAAGAGGTCGCGAGCTGGTCGGACTCCTTCAATTTTATTTGATGGTAACCGGAATATGCATCAAGGAAAGAAAGGGTTTCACATCCCGCGGTAGAATCGACAATCTGATCAATGCGTGGTAATGGAAAGGGAACTTTTGGACATGCTTTATTTAAACTAGTATAATCGACACACATCCTCATTTTCCCATTCTTTTTCTTAACTAATACAGGGTTCGCTAACCATTCAGGATGATGAACCTCCTTGATGAATTCGGCCGTCAAAAGTTTGTGGACTTCCTCGCCGATGATTTTGCGCCTTTCCTCGTCGAATCGGCGCAACCGCTGCTTCACTGGCTTGGAACCGGCTCGAATCTCCAAGGAGTGCTCGGCGACTTCCCTCGGTATGCCTGGCATGTCCGAGGGACTCCATGCAAACATATCAGCATTTGCACGGAGAAAGTCGACGAGCACGGCTTCCTATTTGGGGTCGAGGTCGGTGCTGATCGTCAGCACCTTGCCGTCGGAGTTGTTGGGGTCGAGCGGGATCTTCTTAGTTCCTTCCGCCGCCTCGAAGCTGCCCGCATGACGTTTAGGCTCTGGAGCCTCAGCGGCCATGGCCTCGAGCTTTGCAACGAGCTCGGTGGAGCTCTCGACCGCCTCCCCGTACTCGACGCACTCGACGTCGCACTCGTACGCGTGCTCGAAGGAGGAACTGACGGTGATGACGCCTTTGGGACCAGGCATCTTCAGCTTCAAGTATGTGTAGTTGGGTATAGCCATGAACTTGGCGTAGCCCGGGCGCCCGATGATGGCGTGGTACGTGCCTCGGAACCCAACCACCTCAAAAGTGAGGGTCTCCTTCCTGAAGTTGGCCGCCGTGCCGAAGCAGACCGGTAGGTCGATTCGACCTACTGGCAGTGCCTTTTTCCCCGGTACGACGCCGTGGAAACCGCCGGCGCTCGGCTGGAGGCGTCCTCTATCGATGCCGAGGAGGTCGAGGGTCTCGAGGTAGATGATGTTGAGGCTGCTGCCACCATCCATCAGCACTTTCGAGAGTCGGGTGTTGATGATGATGGGGTCGACGACGAGCGGGTAGACGCCTGGGGCGACCACCTTGTCAGGGTGGTCTTCTCGGTCGAAAGTGATGGGAGTGCTCGACCAGCTAAGGTACTGGGGCACCGCCATTCTTGCTGTAAAGACTTCGCGACGCTCCCTTTTGCGCTGCCTCGCGGTCAACTGAGTCGAAGGCCCGCCATAGATCATGTAGCAATCGTGGACGGCGGGGAAGCCGTCGTCATCTTTGTTGTCCTCCTTGCCGCCAGCCTTCTCCTTCTTGGAGTCATCACGCGCATCTTTTTTGAACCCCTGACCGTCGAAATGCTTTCTCAGCATACGACAGTCCTTGAGTTTGTGGTTGGCGCCTCCCTTATGGTAAGGGCACGGCTCCTCCAACATCTTATCGAAGATGCCTCCCTCCGGAGGGCCTCGCGGCTTTTTTCGATCCATGGCGGCGACGAGGTCGTCACCTGAATCTTCCTGGTGGAACTGCCGCACTTTCTGCTTCTTTTTATTTTTCTTAAGGCCTCGGCTGGAAGTCCCACCTTCATTGACGGGCTGCTTACCTTTTCTTCCTTCTGAGCTGAAGAAGGCGCCGACTGCCTCCTCCCCTGCCGCGTAGTTAGCTACTACGTCCATCAGCTCGTCGACGGTCTGAGGTCGATTGCGGCCTAATTCCCGCACCAAGTCTCGACTGGTGGTGCCCGAGACAAACGCCAAGATGACGTCGTGGTCGGGGATGTGTGGCAACTCAGTGCGCTGCTTCGAGAAGCGTCGAGCGTACTCCCGAAGAGTCTCTCCTGACTTCTGTTTGCATTTGCTGAGGTCCCACGAGTTCCCTGGCCGTATATAGGTCCCTTTGAAATTACCCTCGAAGACTCTGACCAGGTCAACCCAGTTGTGAATCTGATTGGCTGGGAGTTCCTCGAGCCATCGACGGGCGGTGTCGGAGAGGAAAAGGGGTAGCTGTCTGATGATGGCTCGATCATCCCCCCGAGCGCTACCTAGCTGACAAGCCAGCCTGAAATCGGCCAGCCATAGCTCTGGCTTGGTTTCTCCATTGTACTTCGCGATGCTGGTTGGGGGTCGGAATGGACTAGGCAGGGGCGTGCTGCGAATCGCCCTGCTGAACACCCGCGGGCCCGGTGGCTCGGGGGCCACCCGGTCCTCGTCGCTGTCGTACCTCCCACCGCGATGCGCGCTATAACCACGTTCTTCCGCGTCTCCGTGCCAGCGGCGTCTATTTTCTTTGACGTCGTGTCGCGCGTCGTGTCGACGTTGATTGTCGGCAGGGAGGATGAGAGCGGTCTTTCTACCTCGAGGGGGAGGTTGTTGCTGGACAGACACCTCCTCTTCGATTAGAGGCTGTTCGTCGCGCTTCTCTGTGGCAGCTCCTCGTCGTCGAGATGCCGAACTTTCGGCTTGTTGAACTGCTGCCACCTGGAGCAATGTCTGAACTTCATCTCGAATTCGTCGGGCCTGGGAATTTGATGGTTCTGGCATGTTACGTAGCAGCATCATCGCTGCCACTACATTCTGGCCTACTCGAGGGAAACGGCCGACAGGTTGCTCCGCCTCTGTGTCACCGACGATCTGTCGATGTACCTCTCGAGCGCGTCTGCGGACACTTCCGCCCGGCGGGTAGGGCAGGTCTTGTTCGAGGATTTGCTCGAGCAGGACGAGGCGCTCGCGATCTTCGTCGAGCTTCATCTTGAGCTCCCGCAGCTGCGCGAGCTGCGCAGTTCTATCTTCCTGAGGAAGAGGGTCGAGCCGTCCATCGTTCCCAGGCGTCCTGGGGTCTTCTTGCGCCGCGGGGGCTCGACCACCCGCAGCAGCATCCCGTGTCTCGTCGGTGGTTTCTGCTGCCCCGTCGAGGTGATAGCATTCCCTCGTAGGGTCATAGCTATCTGTCTCGGAGTCGGAGTCCGGTTCGGCAGCGTGGAAACACTCACGTCCTTCCTCCAGCCATCGTTGCCTGAGGGAGGTGATCGAGTATCGTCCGGGGCCTAGACGGCGGAGGCCTCGTACTCGGGGAAGGTCCGGCAGTTCGGACGTCGGCCGCCGCTCTTCAGAGCTACGTGGGATGACCATTGGTCTTTCCACGTACGTCTGAGCGTTTGGGCATATCGTCTTGGCGAGCGACGCCGCGGCGTTGTCCAACCCGAATGGCAGTGCCGCCCTTGGAGAGAACAACCCGTGTGGAAGTAGCCTAGCTGTGGTGGGGGAGGGCGCGCGAGACGCGTCTCCCCCCGTCGTCGCGTGGTGCTGAGTCGTCGTGCTTGTTGCTCGGTCACACGGTGTCGCTGCCTTGTGGCCCACATCCTGCCTTGCACGAGTTGTTGGTCGCGCTGAAGCAGAGGGGCCGCGGTGGTGCTGCCCGCGCCTCTTCTTAGGCGGGGAGGCGTGGTGGTGAGGGCGTCTTGGAGCCTTCAACCGTGCTGGCGTAACGCGGACTCCTCCTGGTCCTTTGACTGAGAGCAAGATCATGTCGTAGCCGGAGCCCGTAGACATGAACTCGAGACTCCCAAACCAAATCACCGTGGAGCGCGGAAGCGGCGAGGCAGGAGTAGCCATCCGGAAAGTGGTGGGAAATCGGTGAAAAACACGCAGGACCCCTACCTGGCGCGCCAACTGTCGGTGTTTTTTCCCCCGGGGGGTCACACCAACGAGTAAATTTGTATGCGTGCTCCCCTTTCCGGATGGTGATGCAAGAAGACACTGAGATTTATCCTGGTTCGGGCAAGAGAAGGCCCTACGTCCAGCGGGGGGAGAGAGTTTGTATTATCTTGCACCTAAGTGCTTGTACAGGGGCGAATACAAGCGTGGTATGAAGGGTGTAGCTCTACTACGTGTGTGTGTGTGTTCTTGTGTTGTGATGTCCCCCTCTTCTATTCCTGAGTCCCTCCTTTTATAGCTCCAAGGAGAGACACAGGGTACATGCATAGATGTTAGAGTAGGGATCGATAGCTGCATGGAGCGCTGACCTACTCGAGGCTTCCGTACGGCATGGCCTCGAGCCGTCCCATCTTGATAGCTTGGTGATGATTACGCGTGCTCCTGTGTTCTGCCCTGCCAGCCGCCTTGTGCTGGTTCTGAGGTCGCACGCTTGTACGGTATGGTGGCGGACCCGACGGGGTAGCTGTGATGAAGTCAGTCGACGCCCAACTTGTTCCTGGGAAGGGGCCCTGTTTGGTCGAGGGTCGGACGCCGTGTAATATGCTGGTATCTGGAGCGCTGACCTTGGGTGTCTCGAGGGGGTCCCGATTAGACGTTCCATCCTTGTTTCCTGCGTCCTGACACGCCCTGGGTCGTTCGGTGGGAAGGCTGCAAAAAGAACGATGGAACAAAAGCTTGCTCCCTATCACGCCTCCCATGACCTGTGTGTTAGGTGGGGAAGCGTCAGGTGCATTTAATGCTCCGGCTCGCGTGCGCGCGTCGGGCGGCGGACAGTGTCCTCGCGCCCGACACCTCTTGGTTCGCTCGAGCCCGCTTCCGTCATCGACGGCAGTCGTCGCTCGAGTCCTGAACCGATTCGCTCGACGCTATTTCCGTCTTCGAGGCTGCGACCGTCGATGGCGGCGCATACGTAAGATTAGAGCGTCGAATTAAGGTTCTCGACCTTCGTACGGGCAATCTCATAATGCGCATCGCTGAGGGTACCCCTTACCGATACCCTCGACAATTATCTATTAAAGTAAGTCACAGAAGTCAAGTTAGATACATAGGAGTCCTTTACTCACTCGTTGTCCTCCCACCTAGCTAACTCTACCATTTACCTTTAGCATAGGACCTTGAATTCACCACTACCCTTCCTATTCGTTATTTACCACCCTTATTCACTAGTTGATACTAGACAACTCAAGGAATCTCATTCCCCTTTTTGTTAAACACACTTAGCCGCTTTCCCTTGGGAAAATATAAATTACGATACCTTGGAATACTCCTTGGTGAAGTGCTACAGCGGTACATTCTGTGCGCTTGCGGAATTATCCAATAGTAAATAGAGTTACCCTACCAGGGCACTTCTGGCGCCGTCGCCGATATCCGGTGGTTGCGTTAAGAAGTGTCAACAAGCATTTCTGGCGCCGTTGCCGGGGAGAGCGTCTGTCTAAGAGTTTTAACAAAAAGAGAATCCAGAGTTTGCTAGTTATCAAGTAGTGATAGGGATAACCCATCACTTGTCTTGTCTTCCTTTATTGTGAAGCCTGACAGTGTATGAGCGGTTTCCAATTGCCGTCAAACTTCGTTGAAGATCCTGAGCAACTGTTGAGGAGAACTAGACGTCGTCAAGTTCCACCTCAAAGGTTCATCTCGAACCTGAATCCGTTAGAGGAAGGAGTATCTGCACTGGTTATCAAAGAAGCTATGGCCCAGAAGACCATCTCTGAGTACTCTGCGCCGTCGGCTGACAATGTCGCCACGGGTCCGCAGCTTAACTTGGGGGATGCGACTTTTGAGTTGAAGCCTGCGCTTATCAATATGGTGCAAGCCAATCCCTTCTGTGGAAAGCCACACGAGGATGCCAATGCCCATCTCCAACACTTCTTGGAGGTGTGCGGCACCTTCACCATCAAGAATGTCGCCGCAGACACCATCCGTCTTCGCCTCTTCCCATTCTCGTTATTGGGGAAGGCGAAGCAATGGTTCTACGCCAACAAGGGTGAAGTGACCACGTGGGAGAGGTGTGCCAATGCATTTCTCAAGAAGTTCTTTCCGATGGGCAAGACCAGCGCCCTTCGTGGAAAGATTTCCAGCTTCCAACAGCAAGCGGATGAGACGATTCCCGAAGCATGGGAACGTCTGCAGGAGTACATTCGCGCCTGTCCTCATCATGGGATAGAGGAGTGGCTCCTAATCCAAGGTTTCTACCATGGCCTGACCGGTTTGGCCCGTAGTCACCTTGATGCTGCCGCTGGAGGAGCATTCTTGCAACACAATGTCAAGGATGCCAAGGACCTCATTGAAAAGATGGTTATAAACCAAGGATGGAATGAGGAACGCCTCCAACCCAAGAGAAGAGGTGTCCATGCCTTGAATGAGGTGGACATGCTCTCTGCTAAGATGGACCTCTTAATGAAGAAGATGGAAGAAAGTTCCAAGCAAGAGACCATTCAACCTTACGCCACTGCACGGGCCATTGA
Organism: Sorghum bicolor; assembly: GCF_000003195.3. NCBI lineage: Eukaryota > Viridiplantae > Streptophyta > Magnoliopsida > Poales > Poaceae > Sorghum > Sorghum bicolor. The sequence goes on along the minus strand of NC_012870.2, from coordinate 31,057,980 downwards.
ATCTGATTCATGGTGCGAAGTGTGCGGAGGAGATGATCATTCAGGAAACAATTGTCCCGAAACAAAGGAGGAAGTGAGCTTCATCAACAACAACAACAACAATGGGTACCGGCCCCAACAACAGCAATGGAACTCGCGCCCCTTCTACCAAGGTAATCAAGGTAATGGTTACAATCAAAATTTCAATAATTCTTTTGGTAACCAACCTTCTCTTAGAGATCTTGTCTTAGGCCAATCTAAAATCAATGATAGCATTAACAAGAAAATGATGGCTAATGATAAGATCCTTGAAAACTTAAGTGAAAAGTTGGATAGCTTTAACTCTGCTATGAAAAATCAGTTGAGCTTTAACAAAATGCTAGAAACACAATTAGCTCAATTAGCAGCAGCTGTCCCATCCTTCGAGCAAGGTAAGATCCCAGGGAAACCTGAGGACCCAATTGAAGGAGTTAAACTAGTTACTACGAGGTTCGGTAAGCCTCCGGTACAATCCAACTGGAGCTATCTTCTGGATTCGCCCTTCATCACCAAGAAAGACGACCCAGGCCTGCCGACCATCACCTGTGAGATCGGACCGCAAATCTTCCACAACGCCTTCTGCGACCTTGGATCGGGTGTCAACATCATGGCCAAGGTAACTTATGATAATTTGCTAGGGGGGCCTTTGCACCCCACATTTGTTCGTTTGCAGATGGCAGATCAGACGATCAGGTTCCCTGAAGGGTTGGCAAGGGACATACTGGTAAAGGTCCAAGACGACTACGTCCCTGCCGACTTCATCATTTTGGATATGGGATCCAATAATGATGTCTCGATCATCTTGGGAAGGCCATTCCTCAACACGGTCAATGCAGTCCTCTATGTGGGGTCCGGCTAGATTCACCTCCAATTCCCAGGATGGAAGGTAAAATGTCCATTCAATGGTTATAAAGCTAACATGCAGGTGAAGGACAAAGAACCTCCGACTAAGCCTCGCCACATCCGACGCCGAAGGGACAAGAGAGGTAAGTCGGCCAAAAGGGCCGAAAAGAAAGAAGAGGAACCCGCTGAACCAAACATCAATACCAAGCAAGTATGGCGGGAGAAAGAGGTGCAATCAAGGTCCACGTCTTCGGGACCATCTGATGCACCCGAAGAATGAACAAGATGGAGAGCTCCTGCTCTACGGACCTAAAACATGGAGCCCTTGCTGATAAGGTAAATCAGTAGTTATCCCATATTTATTTTCTGCATTTCAAATTCTACTATTCACTTTTCAATTACATTCTTACTTTGAATTTTGCATATCTTATTTCGACAAAATGTTTAGCCATAATAAATAAAATCTTGAGAATAACTTGTCATAAAAATTTGAGCTGCTGGAGCTCCCAAAGGGGGGTCGCCCGACCCCACCTTAGGGCCCACTTCACCACATTTCAACCTTGCTAGTCATAGAGGTTCCAACCCAGCACTTGGATGCTCTGGGAGCTCCAATGTGGGGGTCGGCCGACCCCCATATTGGCCCCACTTGCCTCCTGCTGGCCACCATTTGAATCACAATGGAGTCCTATGCTTGTAACACTAGCTAAAGTTTGAAAAAGAGTGGTCCCTTGATCCTTTACTTTAGTCATAAGATGCTCCTTTCATCTTTGATTCTTTTGGGACCACTCCACTAGCTTAAATTCTGCAAAGTGGTCACCTAGGCATGCTTGAGTGCTCCCATGGTCCATAGGAATCACTTTAGACATGTCTCCACTTTTGCCATTCATCTTTTACCTTTCACAAAGCACTAAAACAGGGAATCTCAGAAACAATTTGAAAACTTTTGGTCCACACCTAGCCTTTACTTTTCTGGACAATCAATGACACAATGTTTAAAGTGGAGGAGGGGCTAGGATGGGGGTCGGTCGACCCCCATTTTGGACCATCTCTGCAAAATCTTGAAAGCATGCAGAATGGTTCCCTGTATAAAGCTAAATTCAAATTCAAAGTGCTTCTAGGGGGGTCGGCCGACCCCTATATTGTGGGTCCACTACTTGCCCTTCTCCCCCTATAAATACCACAGCATTGTGAGCTCAACTCCACACCCAAAACCACCAGAACCATTTCGAGCTCACAATCCTTTCTCTTCTCTCTTTGTTACAAGCCATTTCTCAAGTTTAGTTTAGAAATAGTCATCAAAACAAAAACCCAAAAAGATTCCCCTTGCATAGTAGTAGTAGTAGGAGCTTGGTTTGCCTCACTTGTGTAGGAGGATGAAGAAGCATATCTTCGGCAAGTTCAAGAAAGCAAAGGGTGAGAGCTCTTCTCAAGGCTCTCACCATGCTCATGGAAGGGAGGAAGAAGAAGGTTACCATGGGATGGTACCCTACGAGCCTCCATCAAGGATGAGAGAGCCCGAGAGCGGCCTCATGTTAAGCCAAGAAGAGTTGCAAAGGTACTACATCATCCGAGAGGGTCTCTTCCTACACACTAGCATCATCGATCCGGACCTTTTGGCCCGCACAGGTATGGATGTTGAATTCGATAAGGTGTTTAGAGCAATTGGTTGGAGTAGTTTTTCCAAGTGCCTGAATTTGGAAAAGAATTGCTTGCTAAGGAATTTCTATGCACCCGAAAACTCACAAATAATGGGATATCTTTTCGCATGTGTGAGCAAGAACATCAATTAAATTGGAGTTTGCTAAACACTGCTTTAGGGTGTGAACATGAATGTGAACTTGATCTAGATCATGCCACTAGAATGTTCGATAAATTTAGATTCTGGAAAGCAATTTCTGGCTCTAATGATTGTTCAAATCCTACTCCCATTGAAATCCATAATCCAACCTTGCGCTTTCTTCACTTCTGGATCATGTGCACTCTATATCCTGGCATGGGAACTGATACTTTAATTGATGATGAACTTAAAATTCTCTATGCCATGGTTAGTAAAATCAAGGTCTCCCCTGTGAAACTGCTAGTGAACTATTGGCTTAACTCTATTGAGTATGGGAAGCCCATCTATTTCACATCCTTTATTACTCGAATAGCTGATACTTTTGGATTACTTGAATCACATTATTTTGAAGACATTGGCTATGTTAGAGGAGTGGTAGATGAGAACTTCTTTATCAATGCTAACATGCTCATAAGAAATCCAAATGGTGAACTTAAAATGATTTATCCGGGCTATACAACCGAAATTCCTCTCCCATGTGCGAGGCGCTGGTTGTATGGGGTCCGCACACTTACCATTAGACTAGCCCAAGTGGCAAGTCCAGATATTGCAGGGACACGCAGGGTGACAAGAAGGATGATGCAAGCCGCCCAGATGGAGCAAGGAGGATCCTCGCACCATGACGTTGAAGAGGGCGATGAAGCGATGTCAGTGGATGCTTCAGACTCCATGGGTCTACCTCCACAACGCACTCCACGCCCAAGGGACAGGGCTAGGCGTCACCAGCCCACAGGTATGGACAGTCTCATTAATGACATGGGCGAATTGCAGATTGGGCAAGAAGCAACATTGCAACTGGCGTTACAAAACGGCCAACATATCCGACGTGTGCGAGAGGAAGACGCACAACGCTGGGCTGGATGGTACCAGAATTTCCCGCCACCACAGTGAGCGAAGATCTAGCTTGGGGGAGATCCTCTCCCCCACTAAGGTAAGTATTCTATCCTATTTATTTTCATGCATTTTATCATTCTTACTTAAAAAAAAATTAAATATTTATTAGCATTTCCCTTTAGCATATATGCTTCATGTATGTTTATATCCCTCATGGAAATGATGACTAGTTGCTTGTTAATGTTTCTCTAGTGCCTAGTATGCAACTTAGTATTTCTCTAAGTATGGATCACTTAGCTCACTTAAACTGCCATGAACCTAAAAACTTTGTGGGTTGCAAGTGCTAGAACTAAGTCTAAGTTGTTGTGGGACATGAGATAGTAAGACAAGAGCTACTATAATATTTTTCTAAGCATGCATGATTATCAGAGATTTATTCTTAAAATGATCAAAACCTTAATTGTTCCTCAATGGTGATGAATTCCTACCACAGCCATATCTACTTTACATAATTGCAACCTTTCCACATAAGCTATTTGCTTTGGGTTGAGTGTCGTCAAGTCTTGTTGACCCTTGTTAAGAGACTTTTCATGCTCCTAAGATCAGGATCACGTACACACCACATATATATATGCTGCTTCTACACTGGAAGTACGCAACCACATGTATTTCGCATCCACTAAATAGGTTGCTCCATACTCTAAATGTTAGAACATCTCTCTAAGCATTATTTGGTAAATGAGACATCAAAAGGCTAGGCAAAATGAAATAAAAAGATGGACATGTGCAAGTCCACAGAAAAAGAAAATTGAGCACATGAAAGCTCATATATAAAAAAAAAAGAAGAAAAAAATGCTAGCCATGTCTCAATACATAGAGAGTCTATCAAATAAAGGAGCAACCTAGTCCACCATATATCACACTTGCACATCTTGATCTGGGAGTATGACACTTCTCTTCAAGGATCCGAGCTTTGACTTCGCAATATATGCAAAGTAAGTATGCTATCTCCTTTCATCCCTACCTTGAACTCCACATAAGCCTTTTAGAAATAGGATGAAATAGAGAAGGCAACTCTTACCATATGCCTTGGTGAGGAATCATACACCATTTGAGTGACATGAGAGAACCATAAGAGGAACATTTAAGCTTTCTTTTGAAAATATCACAAAACCTCTGATATGAAACTTGCTAAGAATGAGAAAGTTAGTGCTCAAGTCAAACTGTTCTGTCTCTCAACCACCTAAGACAAAGGAAAAGCCATAAGCCCCATAAGGGACTAAGGTAATAGGGGTAAGTTTACATAGCTAAATTTTTCATGCAAAGAGAAGAACTTTGTTGTACACATGGTACTCTTGAAATGTGAACATAGTAACAATACCTGATCCACCGAGGCTAAGTTTGATTGTTTGCTCGGGACGAGCAAAGGTTAAGCTTGGGGGATCTTGTTGACGGTGGATATACCATAGAAATCCACATACAAAACACCGTCAACATGCCTCGGTTGCAAGGGGAAATGACATGACATGAACATATTTTATCCATAACTAGTTCCACTTGTACTCTTAGCTTGTTTATGCAGGAACAACAAATTCAAGACATTATTTGACAAAGCCAACATCAGAATCATCAAGAGGAGATCGAGGGGACAACAGGTGACACCCTGGGCCCACAGGGAGGGGGTCGCCCGACCCCTCTTTGGTGGGACCCAGGTGTGCCACCTAGTCCACCGACATAAGGGACCCCTGTGGACACTGCTGGTGGGCCCAGAGGCCCAGAAGTGGGGTCGCCCGACCCCACATCAAAGGCGGTTCCAGGGTCGGTGGCCTCCCACCGACCTTTCCCACATGTCCCACATGTTGATTTGCCCCTGCCGTTGATCAAATGGCGGTTGTGAGGTCGGTTTGATCCAAGGGTGGAGAGAAGATGTCACGCGGATCGATGACGTGGCGATGGAGTAACCCCTACTCCATCTCCCTCTATAAAAGGCAGCCTCCACCCTTCATTTCAAGTGTGCAATTCCAAGGCCAAGTGCATTACAAGTTCCAAGCATACAAGTAGAGTAGTAGTTAGTCTAGAGTGGGAGTTAGAGTCGAGTCGAGCGAAGCTCGGGGTCTCCGGAGTCGTCTTCTGGAGAGTCTGGTATAGCTCTTGTACCTTTCTACTTTTGTAAGACTTTCCTTTTATTAATATATTATTCTTACTTTACTTTACTGAGTTCTTACTTAGTGCAAGTCTTTTAGTCTTGTTGTGCATTTACTTTAGTAATATAGTTGTCTTAGTGAAGTTAGTGACCTGTAACCACTCCTGTGTGTGCATCATCGTCCTATCTTGTATAGGAGCTCTAGCTAGCTGCAACTAGTTAGAGTTGTAGGATTAAGTGTGAGCGTGGTGCTCATACTTAAGATTACCTTTGATTACCGTTGGCTTGAACGGAAAGTAGGAGCGCACTCCCTAGTAGGTGACAGATCGTGGGCGGCATTAGGTTCTCCTCACGTACAGGCTAGTTCTTAAAAGGTAAGGCGTCCATAAGCCCAATAGTCGCTTTCGGTAAGGGGTTAGGTGAAAAACCTTCTAAGCATCTTACCAGCTCGGCTATCCCTCGCACACAGTTAGTAAGGCTCTAGCGTAGTTAAGGCAATTATCTATTAAAGTAAGTCACAGAAGTCAAGTTAGATACATAGGAGTCCTTTACTCACTCGTTGTCCTCCCACCTAGCTAACTCTACCATTTACCTTTAGCATAGGACCTTGGATTCACCACTACCCTTCCTATTCGTTATTTACCACCCTTATTCACTAGTTGATACTAGACAACTCAAGGAATCTCATTCCCCTTTTTGTTAAACACACTTAGCCGCTTTCCCTTGGGAAAATATAAATTACGATACCTTGGAATACTCCTTGGTGAAGTGCTACAGCGGTACATTCTGTGCGCTTGCGGAATTATCCAATAGTAAATAGAGTTACCCTACCAGGGCACTTCTGGCGCCGTCGCCGATATCCGGTGGTTGCGTTAAGAAGTGTCAACAACCATTCATTCGCCACACATGCACATCTTGATTTGACTTATTGACTTGTTTCTCTGGATCCATGGTTTGACTATGCAATAAATGTCTTGTAAGTATGTATTATCTGTCTCCCACCTATGAGCTCCAGATATCAAAACCTTATTAGAGTAGGGTGAGAAAGAAGGCAATATCACTATGCCTCATACCAAAAATACCACATACTTTGAGAGAAGACATACACCATTACTGCCTTGGAAAGGATCCAGAAATACCACAAAAGAGAGATTTGAGAGAGTCATACAAGGAATCTCTGAGTTTTATTTGAAAATCTGCAAAAAACTCCAGAGCTCTAGTTAATCAAAGAACAAGAGACATGGCGCTTGACTAAACTGTTCTATCTTTTAACTGCTGAAGACACAAGTGACGGTTACTGTTGGGTATTCTTAACATCACTACCAAAAGTAGACTTAGTTTTCTAATTCTGATAACGGTGCCAAAAATGTCAAACCTATCCCTCATACCACTTAAGCCAAGTTGTCATCCCCAGCATGACATGAGAGACGCGGTATTGAAATATGCAATTGCTCTTCTAAATAAATAATGAATGGGATCTGCAAGCGCACAGATTAATACCGATGTAGCATTTTAACCGGGAAGTATTCCAGGTATCGTTATTTATATTTTTACCACTAGGACGGGATTAGTAACCATCAATATTAATTATAGAATAGAATATGAGATAGAGTATCTATTGTTGACGGTCCTTAAGTATCAAATTTAACTATCAAATAAACAAAGAAAAGGATCCAAATGAAATCAACATCAAGACTTAGGGTTTTATCTGACAGAATTCCACGAGTTTTGGTGTTTGTCTATTTCTGCAGGGGGTTATCAGGAAATAAGGAAGAAAGGCCCACACGTCGGGATTACATAGAGATATCAACGTGCCGCGCAATTATCTTACATCTAGAAGACTCCAGAAGCCACGGGAAGGAAGCGGAGACCGAACGGAGTCAGGGACAGGGCGCCCGCCCAAGTCCTTAGGGCGCCCGCCCACTTTTTTCGGCCAATCACGCTCAATCTCGCGGATTATGCTCCACCGATCTAAAGGATCAAGAATAACCGTTCAATCAATGTCGGTTTGATCCGACGGCCCAGGTTCACTTGAGGGGACTATAAAACTAGACCCCCTGGCCCCTGGAGGAGGCACCCCCCTTGATCATTATTCATTACTCATAGACAGAGCAAAAGCTAGGGTTTAGAGATGAGAGCTCTCCTCTCTTCTCTAAACTAGAGTAGATCTAGATAGTAGCGAGATGGAGAGCGAAGGAGGATTAGAGGAGAGGCCGGCCTGTCGGTTCTTCCTCCGGTTGTACTTCGCCATGATCAAGCTCTAATCAAGCTTGCTCATGGGATGACTCTGGTAATCTACTTCTAATTCATTATGCAATTACTAATCATGTATGTTCTGGTTCACAACTCTTTTGAGTACTTCTAATCTATAGGACCCTATAGGTTAGAGTTGTAGTATAGGTATAAGCGTGGTGCTTAGACCTAGATTACTTGTGGATATCCCCTGACTAGCTGGATCGTGTGGTAGGCCGCGTAGGTGACAGTTACGTTGGTCCCCTATAGTCCACCTCTCGTTAGCAGGACGGGTAGGGTTTATCGGCCTAAGGATAAGAATCCTTTGTGGTGTACTCTTATCACGTGGTTCGTCCCAGACATAGACATACCCCTTTGAAGTAGAGAAACCATAGTTATCCTCTCTATTCTGCTACCATCGCCCATATACTAGAATTGCTCTATTCTCTATTCCCATATTATCACTCACTGTTATCTTACCTTTAATATTATTCTTATTCGATTCTATCATCTTTCCTATTTACACCTATCTATCTATCTTGGTTAAGTTAGAGCGTAGTTGGTTCTCCCGTTTCCCTGTGGATACGATAAAACCTTTAACCGGGTAAAAGCTTCAACGGTATCCGTGCGCTTGCGGATTATCTGTGTGCGTATAAATACCATAGTACACTCTAGCGCCATGCTGGGGATGACAACCTAGTATTCTAGTGGTGTTAGCAAGTGTCAACATCTATCATTGCATGTATAATTGAGAACATTTATCTAACTCTTTCATGCAGGGGTAAGTGTCACATAAAGGATATATAAAGTAATGAATAGTGACAAAGATAATTATTCTTATCAGCATAACTAGCCACATAATAAATATGATAAGCACCTCAATTAGATATTCTAGAAAGTCATTAGCATGGTATTAGAACGAACTACAAGAATATTTCCTAAGTTATTCTCAACTATATAGTCTAGCATTATCATAGTTAGTGCAAGCATACTTAGCAATCATTGTGAGACAAGACTACGCCCATGCATAGTGATATTAGCAAGGTGAATGAGAAACATAGCAATTACTCCCCTGTAATAATGTTGCTCTGTCAGCCCAATACACGAGAGGGGGACTATATAAGAATCAATGAAGCTGTCACTATCACGAACAACCCCACGATCTGGCATATTGGGTACAATCGCAGATAAATACGGTATAAGCACCACACCTACACAATATCTATCATTTACCCATGGATCCGATGGATAAACGCTATACGATCCTAAACATGTATATAGATCCAATCTAACTAAGCCAAGTATATAACTATGATAAACTAAGAACAATATAATCTTGAATATAAACAAGTAGAGCAAAGTCATAAGCAATATATTGAAGTAGAACAAAGTCATATTCATAATATTGAAGAACAAAGATGATTAGAAGAACAATTAGAGAATTACTAAGAATCCTCTTGACAGATCCGAAAACCAATCGAAGATTGACTCCTTCTAGTTCTAATCCTATGTAGCTATGCTAATCTAGATGTCTAATTGATGTGGTGGCTCTAATCTTGATCAGAGGCTGCTTCTCCCTTGAAGAATAATGAATTAGGGTTGAGAGGCTCTCTCCTCCAGGGGCCAGGGGGTCTGGTTTTATAGTCCCTTCAAGTGAATATGGTCCGTCGGATCAAACCGACATTGATTGAATGGTTATCCTTGATCCTTTAGGTCGGTGGAGATTGATCCTGTGGGGGTATAAACCCCTATACCCTCACGGCTAGACTTGGGCCAGGAGGCTTGGCCCATTACGAGACAAGTCTGAGGCTTGATCCAACTGCTTGGAGTTTCACGCAAGGAAACGAGACGTGGAGATCAAACAGGATTCTAGTCGGTTAGAATAGGAATTGATATCGAACTGTCTATGGCAACTGTAACCGACCAGGATTAGTTTCCAGATCTGTAACCCTGCCCTCCGGACTATATAAGGAGGGGCAAGGGACCCCCCTAGGACATACTATTCTCTCAACACAAATCAATACAACCAGACCCAGGACGTAGGTATTACGCCCACACGGCGGCCGAACCTGGATAAAAAGCTTGTCCGTGTCTTGCGTCACCATCGAGTTCGTAGCTTGCGCATCGTCTACTAATAAACTACTACCGTGGGCATACCCCAAGGTAGACTGCCGACCAGCTTTCGTCGACAGTGGCGCGCCAGGTAGGGGGTGTGCGTACAGCTTTTCCGGCGAACAAGATGGTCATCGTTCCAGCTTCCGCGGCCGTGCCTGAAGGCCTCACGTTCGCCGTTGGCCAGATCACGTGGACGACGCACAATGGCGACCTCACGACCACGACCTCGGAAGAAACCTAGATCCGATCTGGGATGACAGCGGCATCGGCTCCGACCACGCTGACACCGAGCACTCGACCACCGCTCCCTCGTTACTAGGGAAAGAAGGTCGACGGCTCAGACCTTTTCCGAGCCCTTGATCATGCCGATCTCAAGCTCCTCGAAGCTTCTCGACTAGTAGATGGGACCTCGCACCAGTCTGATCAAGCCGCGCCAACGGACCCTTTCAACTCCTGCCGGCCAACTCGTGTCGTCACACGCGAACGGCTGGGGACGTCTTTGACGATAACTTCCACTCCCTCAGGACAGTCTGTCGAACTCAAGGCAGACCCAGACCAATGTTCCCCTTACGGGCTATACAATTCAGCCGTTTACTACTCACGGCACTGTTGGGTATTCTTAACATCATTACCAAAAGTAGACTAAGTTCTCTAAATCTAGTAACGGTGCCAAAAATGCCAAACCTATCCCTCATACCACTTAAGCCAAGTTGTCATCCCCATCATGACATGAGAGACGCGGTATTGAAATATGCAATTGCTCTTCTAAATAAATAATGAATGGGATCTACAAGCGCACAGATTAATACCGATGTAGCATTTTAACCGGGAAGTATTCCAGGTATCGTTATTTATATTTTTACCACTGGGAAGGGATTAGCAATCATCACTATTGATTACAGAATATAATATGAGATTGAGTATCTATCATTGCATGTATAATTGAGAACATATATCTATCTCTTCATACAGGGATAAGTGTCACATAAAAGATATATGAAATAATAATAGTGACAAGGATAACTAATCTGATCTAGCCACATATAAATATGATAAGTACCTCAATTAGATACTCTAGAAAGTCATTAGCATGGTATTAGAACGAACTACAAGAATATTCCCTAAGTTATTCTCAACTATATAGTCTAGCATTATCATAATTAGTGCAAGCATACTTAGCAATCATTGTGAGACAAGACTACGCCCATGCATAGTGATATTAGCAAGGAATATGAGAAACATACCAATCACACCCCTGTAATAATGTTGCTCTGCCAGCCCAATACACGAGAGGGGGACTATATAAGAATCAATGAAGCTGTCACTATCACGAACTACCCCACGATCTGGCATATTGGGTACAATCGCAGATAAATACGGTATAAGCACCACGCCTACACAATATCTATCATTTACCCATGGATCCGATGGATAAACGCTAAACGATCCTAAGCATGTATATAGATCCAATCTAACTAAGCTAAGTACATAACTATGATAAACTAAGAACAATATAATCTTGAATATAAGCAAGTAGAGCAAAGTTATAAGCAATATATTGAAGTAGAACAAAGTCATATTCATAATATTGAAGAACAAAGATAATTAGAAAGTAATTAGAAGCACAATTAGAGAATTACCAAGAATCCTCTTGACAGATCCGGAAACCAATCGAAGATTGACTCCTTCTAGTTCTAATCCTATGTAGCTATGCTAATCTAGATATCTAATTGATGTGGTGGCTCTAATCTTGATCAGAGGCTTCTTCTCCCTTGAGGAACAATGAATTAGGGTTGAGAGGCTCTCTCCTCCAGGGGCCAGGGGGTCTGGTTTTATAGTCCCTTCAAGTGAATATGGGCCGTTGGATCAAACCGACATAAATTGTATGGTTTAGATACATCCTTTAGGTCGGTGGAAATCTCCCGCAAAGCAGAGTCCTGATTGGACTCAGGAGGTGGGCGGGCGCCCTGATCTCCTAGGCAGGCGCCCAGGGTCAGGCCCCGTTTCGCCTCCGCTTCGGTCTCGTGGCTTCTGGAGTCTTCTAGATGTAAGATAATTGCGCGGCACGTTAATATCTTTATGTAATCCCGACGTGTGGGCCTTTCTTCCGTATTTCCTGATAACCCCCTATAGAAATAGACAAACACCAAAACTCGTGGAATTCTGTCAGATAAAACCCTAAGTCTAGATGTTGATTTCATTTGGATCCTTTTCTTTATTTATTTGATAATTAAATTTGATACTTAAGGACCATCAACAAACTCCCCCAAGCTTACCTCTTGCTCGTCCCTGAGCAAGGATAGACTCAGCTATGGATCATAAGTTGTTGCAATATTTTTAAAAATTGACGGTACACATGCTTTTTTAAATAAGATCTCATCTCTGAGTTAGAGTAAACTGTCAAGACTTAAAACTTACTTACTTTACCTTCACCATGGGACTTGTAACCGTCACTTCTGTCTTGAGAGGTTAAAAGATAGAACAGTCTAGCCAAGTGCCATGTCTCTTATTCTTGATCAGCTATAGCTCTGGTGTTTTTGCAGATTTTCAAATAAAACTCAGAGATTCCTTGTATGATTCTCTCAGATCTCTCTTTTGTGGTATTTCTGGATCCTTACCAAGGCAGTGATGGTATATGCCTTCTCTCATGATATGTAGTATTTGTGGTGTAAAGCATAGTGACATTGTCCTCTCTCTCACCCTACTCTAATAAGGCTTTAATATCTGGAGCTCATAGGTGGGAGATAAAATATACATACTTACAAGACATTTATTGCATAGTCAAACCATGGATCCAAAGAAACAAATCAATAAGCCAAATCAAGATGTGCATGTGTGGTGAATGAATGGTGTATGGTGATAATGGTGATAACAATGGTGGAAGTCTAATTCTACTTTGCTCTTTGAGGGGATACATACCTTCCTTGCTTTTTGAAATTTTATGAGGAGAATGAGATGCTCTTCTTTTTCTTTTCTCTCAGGTGGGTATCTTCTACCCCTAATTCTACTGTCGGACACTTGTCCATTTTTACCTCTCGTCTCACTTTTTCTTTTCTTTTGAGGTTCCGAGCACTTGCTCCTTTTTATTTCCTCATATCTATATATTTTTTCTTTCTCTTTTTTTTAGAGCACTCATCTCTTGAGATAATATAGCAAGTGGTAGTAACAAGATAACTTGAGCATTTATTTCACAAGGGAAAAACAGAAATATTTTTGGCTATTCTCTCCCGGATTAGGAGTAGAATATTTTTAGGGTGATTCTGGAGATGGAAATGGGTGGATATATGTGGATGGTACTTCCGGAATAGAAGTAGCATATATGAGTGAACGTGCAAGTGAAATCTTGATTTAACCACATGACAAGCTCCTAAGGATCTACACAGCTTGACCACACTCAATGCTCATAAGCAGTAAATAGTAAATGTATGGCTCAAAGTCTAGCAAGCATGTATATATGGCTGTGGTAGGAATTTAAACTCTCATCATACAGGAACTCATCATGCAACATTTTAAAGATTTTTAAAGATAAAATTCTCCAGAATTCTAGCATCTCTAGGAACAGATAAACAGCAGCTCAACCTTCCCATATCATATCCGTTAACAACTTAGACTTCAAATCAAGTTTTCATCCCACAAGTTTAGGTCTAGAGCAAGCTTTAAATTATAACAGTTATATCTAAACTTGAGAGAGAACTTACAATGTGCAAATTAGGCAGAGCAACTATTCATCATATCCATGCTAGAGTTTTATTATTAAGATACAGATTAGCATAGCCACTTTATTTATTTATTAAACACACTAAGCAAAAGATATATATATATATATAAATAAGCATAAAATCTTTATTTGGTTTTTCATAGTTATGTATATTTATATTCTAAAATAATATAAGTATAAAGATAGATAGATAGAAATACTTATCGAGATAAATGGGGGTGCTCTCCTCCAAGCTGAATTTTGACGTAATTTCTCTTGATGTAGCTAGCAGGTGGCAGAGGTGTATTTGAAAGTCAGCAGCATTCTGACAGCGATTAGAATATCCTCCGTCTGCTAGTCTTCTCGATTTTTAAATTCTGTGGAGTTCAAATAGACAACAAAGCTTATGGACCTGGTTAAGTGTTAGCATAAATATCTAGCCTTTATCATGTTGAGACTCCTTAATAAATATTACTCCCTGTTTTTCATTTTCATTTTTATAAAGCAAAAAAATATTTATTTTATTTTTATGCCACCACAATGAATGTACTTATGGGTTTTATGCCACTCGCATACTCACATGGGGCTTACTGTTTTTCACATTTTTATTTTCTTTTTAAGATAGCATGAACATGATTAACTAAGTAAACTATTTAAAATAATTGAAAGGGAAAGGATAACTACCAAGTTACCTCTTGGCAAGGCGTTCGGTGTTTTTAAGTCCTCCGAACGGGACTCTCCATTTTCTCAATTGTCCTGGGATTCGTTGGGTGGCGTAGTCGGTACTTCCGGCAGCGCCTCCTCTTCATGTATAGTTATCTTCATTTTCCACACCTGACTTGGTGCTTGGATCTCCTCTGGATAATTCTGTTTAAACTCTACGTCTTCTGACCTTACAACTTCTCCTTCATAGTCTGCCCATCCGTCCTTGATGATCTGCCTCCTCTGGTTGCGGTTGCGTCGTTTCCTTACCTGCTTAGATTCTTCAACGATATAGTTAGGGTCAGTAAAATAACGGTGTACCTTCTCTGAGGGGAAGTGCATATGGACTTCTCCGGTTCCAATGTAGATAATTGCTTTAACGGTGCTGAGGAACGGTCTTCCAAGGATGATGGGTGGATCATATTCGTCTTCTCCCATGTCAATAACTTGAAAGTCTGTGTAGACAAAGTGATCGTCTATTTTGACTGGAACATCAGTTACTATTTCTTTAACTTCTCAAAATGTCTGATCTGCCATCTGGAGTTGAATGTATGTTGGTCTTAGTGGCATGGTTCCGAACAAGAGCCGATAGGTGACTGCGGCCATTATGTTGACGCCCGATCCGGTGTCACAAGTTGCCTTGTAGAAGTTGTATCCATTTATGGAGCAGTAGATGTTTGGCATTCCTGGGTCGTCCTTCTTGGTCAAAAGCGGTGACTTAAGTTGGTGGTCTTGGCCTCCATGAACTGCAGTGACCATCTTAGCTGACTCGGTCCACACTTGCTTGTTCCTGTTTCTCCTGTTGGTCCTCTTCCTTGACTCACGTCTGGATTGATTTGGAATTTGTGTAGACTTGTTCTTGAAGAAAAATGTCTCCTTCTTCCCTTTGACGTAGAAACTGATCTTGGCAGCACTGGCGTAGATGATAGCTCCCGTGGTATTCAAGAATGGCCTTCCTAAGATGATAGGTGCCCTCTCATCATTACCGGTCTCTACCACTACGAAGTCGGCTAGAGCATATAAGGTACCAACTCAGACACAAAGGTTCTTCACTATTCCTTTTGGAAAAGTTATCGTCTGATCTGCAAACTGCAGACACATGGTTATTTTTAATAAAGGATATGTAAAGAATTTTTCATAGAGTACCCTGGGTATAATGTTGACGCTGGAGCCAAAGTCACAGAGTGCTTCTGGAACGTCCACCATGCCGATGGAGATCGGGATGACGGGGCGTCCTGGATCTCCTCTCTTGACCGGCAGAAGGTCAGTAGAGAATTCAGTGACGGGGTTACTCCAATTACCTGCATCAAATATGTCTACAAGATTTGCAGATTCTAATCCTTCCGGTTGTGATGGTATACCGGGGTTAGTAGTAGGAACAGCAGCAGCTATTTGATTTAACTGAGATTCAATCATTTTATTAAAGCTAATTTGATTCTTGATGGCAGTAGAAAAATTATCCATTCTATTATTTATATTTTCTAGCATTTTATCATTAGATGCCAATTTCTTAGATAGATTATCCATTAGCTTTCCTTGATTAGACACTAACTCCCTCAAAGGTGGAAAATTATTATTATTGTTGTAAGAATCGTTACCTTGATAATTACCTAAGTAGTTAGGCCTCTGTTGATTCCAACCTTGATTTTGTTGAGGACGGTTGTAGTAGTTGTTGTTGTTGATGATGATGTAGTTCACATCCTCAAGCATCTCAGGGCAGTGGTTGCCTGAGTGTCCAGTGTCTCCACACTCCTCACAAGTCATGTGAGAGTCATAGATGTGCATAACTTCTTTCTTGTCTCCAGCTCTATCATCGAGCTTCTTCATGAGCAGGTCTAGCTTTGCAGACAGCATGTCTACCTCCTTCAGCTGATGCATACCTCCACCTCTCTTGCGTGTCTGGGTCCTCTCTTCATTCTAGCTTTGATTGGACGCCATCTTATCCACAAGAGCTGTGGCTTGTGGTATAGTAAGTGATAAGAATGCTCCTTCAGCTGCAGCATCCATGGTCTCTCGGGCACTGTTGCCGAGCCCATGATAAAACGTCTGCATCAATAGCCAACTCTCCGTTCCATGATGGGGACATTCTAGGATGTAGTCTTGGAAGCGCTCCCATGCTTCTGGAACAGATTCGTCATGTTGTTGCAGGAAACTTGTAATCTTCCCACGGAGAGCATTGGTCTTGCCCATGGGAAAGAACTTAGCCAGGAAGTTTGTTGAGCAGAGTGTCCACGTAGTATTCTTCTCCTTTGTAGCGTAGAACCACTGCTTCGCTCTTCCTAACAGTGAGAATGGGAAGAGGCGAAGTAGTATAGCATCTTTGGAAACTCCTTATATGGTAAATGTGTTGCAAATCTCCAGGAAGTGTTGTAAATGAGCACTAGCATCTTTGTTTTTTGCGATTGAGTTTTTAGCAGCCGTGATGGTATAGAAAATTACTTGATGGTATTCAATAATTAATACTTGATATTAAATAATTAAATATAAAATATAGGAAATTGTAAATAGGTTTTTCTTCACATATAGCTTTTTTACATATTATAGTGCTAATTTTTTGGTTCTATATTACTCTATTTTATATTATTTAAAACGTAGTCCCTTTGTTCCTTTTTAAATGTAACTTTTTTGTTTATGTGCCACAACTTTGACTAGATTTGTACAAAATGGTCAAAGCGGCTTGTTAATGGCTTCGTTTGGATGAGTACTAAGGCCAGTCTCAATGCACTACTATCAGTACTACCGCTACTACTACTACTACTATCAGTACTACTACTACCAATACCGCTACTACCACTACTACCTACCACTACCACACACTACTATCAGTACTACCGCTACTACTACTACTACTACTACTACTTAGTATTAGTAGTAGTAGAACCACCACCTACCACTAGAGGGGTGAGAATGAAGTAATGTTGTTTCAATGCGACTGGTTTGATGTCCCTGTCCCTGCAAGTAAGAGCAAATCTAGAGGGTACAATATGGAAGAAGAGTAGTAGTAAGAGCAAATCCAAGTTGTGCCTAATAAGCAATTTTTTCCAGAAAGGAAGCTCAAAGAAAATACTCTTCTCCCTCCAGTTGTGCCCAATATGCTAGAGGGTGAGAATGAAGTAATGTTGTTTCAATGCGACTGGTTTGATGTCCCTGTCCCTGCAAGTAAGAGCAAATCTAGAGGGTACAATATGGAAGAAGAGTAGTAGTAAGAGCAAATCCAAGTTGTGCCTAATATGGAAGAAGAGTAGTAATGTAGTTGTAGTTGTATTACTAGGTCGTATTAGTAGTAGTAGTAAAAAATGTATAAATGTAATAGTTTGAAAATAAGCGTAAGTATGTGTAATATAGTATACAAAAAATAAGTAGAAAGAAATTATTTGTAATTTGGAATTGGTACTGGTTAAATGGTCATTTATGAAAAGAATAAAAAAAAGAACAAAAAATTGTGGACTTAATTAAAAAAATCTATGATGTAAATGGGCCAGCCCAGTTCGATGTGGAGGGAGCTAGGCGGACGCACCCGTGACCTACTTCTGACGGCTTGACCTCCCCGTGACGCCATCCCGTGACCCCATCCACTTCCCATTCCCCTTCCCCATTTCAAAGAGGCAACAGAGAGGCAGAGGCGAAGGGGGCGAGGTGGAGTGAGCAAGGCAGACGCAGGATCCTCTGGATCCGATTCCCCACACCCGAGAGACGGTGGAGACGGCGGAGGTGGCGGGGACGACGATGGCGGAAGCGACCAAGAAGGCTGAGATGAAGAAGAAGGCGGAGCTCGCGAAGATGGCGGACGGGTCGGAGACGACGAAGGTGGCGGCAGTCTCGGCGAGCATGTCACCCGAGAAGCGCGGCCACAACGCGCGTACTCAAGCGCGTAACTCCCGCGGCCAGTTCGCACGCATCGCGTACCTCGTGGACTCCGACGACTCCGGCCACCATGTGGATCCGCCAAAGGAGCGCACCAGGCAGGCTTCTAGGGTTGGAAAGATGAAGGCGGCGGCCACAAGCACGAAGGGAGCCAAAGGAGCATCGTCCAGTGCACCGAAGAAGAGGGTTTCGGTTTCCCCCAAACCAAAGTCTGAGGTAATATCGATTCCTCCTTTTTGGTGTTACTGTCAATGTAGAAGTAGTCGATTCCTCAAACCATTAATCAATATTATTGCTTTCTGAATACATCGATAGAAAATGATATTAATTTAAAATAGCAAATATTCTCTGACGATCCATATAGCAAAAATATAATAATGTGATAGCTCTCGTCTGGGAAATATGCAATGTGACCACCGTGTGATATAATAACATGTATTGCCTTTATGATGCACTAATAGGAAATTGACATAATACTAATTGTTTGCCACCGTGTGATATGTATAGTATCAAATAAATTTGATTAGGTATATAAGAAATGATATTTGCTTGTTATATAATTGACTAATTCTTATAATTTCCCAATATTGTTGTCCACAATAAAATAGGAAATTTAATACCAAGAATTTAGTACCGTTCAACAGAGAAACTATTTACGTCATGCTTGTTAAATACTTTGCCAAATCCATCATGTAGTTTTCTGAGTGGCATGCTTGTTAAATTTTAGTCCAGCAGAGAAGTTGTATGAGGCAGACAAATACCATTAGAGCACCCATCATGTTTATTTGCTAATCAGGTTCTTCAAACAGTTGATTAGGGACTGAAGCACTCCTGAAATTAATCTGGTGTGTTTATTATTCATTTTTGTCATTTGATACTTGATAAGATACTATTGGTACTCACCCAAGCCAAATTCACATATTGCTGTGTAATCTCAGATAACTTCAATGTCATAAGGCACCACACTTAGCAAATCAAAGCAAAAAACTGTGGTAGCTCTCATAGGTGACTTTATATCTACGTTGAATCCTCTGTAGTCTACTTTCTATTGATAGAACTGATATGCTTATAGGTGCTTGGTAGGAGATTACTCTGTTTCTTCTCCTATTCGGGTTGCTTGTCCGATAAGATGATATTATACAAAGTTTACCGGAGTCAGAACTAGAGTGCATTAGCTATTTCTTTTTTCTTGATATGATCTAGCCTAATTGTAGGGTTAAGTCTATATACTTTGTCATCATCACAACTGTTCCCTATGGATACGATATTTAAAACCTCTGAGTAAAATATGACACTGGTATGATATCTGTGCGCTTGCGGATAATCCTACTTAAAACTTATTTAGTGGAGTACAGTTAATTTATACCAACACTCGACACGACCTTCAACGAATCGAGCTGCATTTGTTGATTTTGACCTTCGGTTTGCTTGTAATTTTTTCATGGTTCATGTTTAGTTTATCATGGCTGCATCATTCGAACTCATGTCAAGCTCGATTGTGAATTAGTTATCGATTTGAATTGTATTTGTAAGGCTGTATTGCTTCAATCTCTTATGAATATTGATTCAAATTAGTTATCGGCTCTATTAAATCGGCAATTTAATAGATTCATTAAGTTATCAATTTGTTTGAAGCTCAATGTTTTATTTATTGTAACAATATTCTGCCCAATCAAGATTCGACACGTTAGTTTGAGATTCAAATCTACATGCTTATCTTAAACCCTAAGCAAAACAATAATTATTAAGCGAAATTAAGATAATTAACCTGTTGATCTTGGTTATTACATGTCATGCATTCGAGATATTTACTTTTGTTAGAATTAATTTGATAACATAATCAAATCTAATTATAACGAAGTAGATAGATCTTGTTCGTGCTTCATGGATCCTGTATCGGCTAAATAGTCGATCCAACTAAGCTTAAACGAATAGCGCGAGTGCATGAACCCGCTTGTGCATTAAATGAACTAGTAATCTGTGTTGGATTTATTGAAGCCTGCTAGCCTTTAGACCATATGAATATAGATTTAATACAATTATGAAAGTAATTTATTAAGACCTGTGGCCTTTAGACCAGTCTTAATAGGTTATCGTTTATTTAATGGATAAGAGGATAATACACGTAAGCTATCTCTCTTTCATACACAGCGTATCAGCTAAATAGTCGATCTGGTCATTTGTACACATAAGATGTATTGTATTTGTTTAATATATTTTATAACTTATCTTTTTGCATCATTACCTAGTTAATTTCCTTTATTTCAATGGCTTCTCAAGACCATACATGTCGAAACTGTCTGGCAATAACCGTCAGGTTCCATAATTTTACTTGTGTACTTCTACCATGTCAATTTCAGGTCAAATTAACTTGCACGCCCCAGAATCAATTCATCAAGCTCGGGCGTTTGTGGCTCAGGAGGTCTAGGACTTCAGCTCCTGCACTCCCTCTGAAAGCCCTCGAGATTGTTGGTGCGAGATACCAATTTTTACACCAACGGGACCAAAGACTAAACATTTGATTCTTTTTTTTTGGTAAGAAACATATTTCATTGTTCTGCTTATTTAGTAGTGAAAACTTGGGGGCCTATTGAATCCCATGGTCTAAAGTTTAGTAGCTAGACTTTAGATCATTTTAACTTGGCTCCAAACAGGTGGTCTAAAGTTGTGTCTAAAATTGAGCCAACCTCACAACAAGATCATTAGTTGAATAGACAGTGAGGCAAAGTGGTCTAAAGTTTAGCCCATAATTAATTTTAGCTAACAAACTTAAACCATGAGATCCAAACAGGGCATTTCAGTTAATTATTATGAAACACCTGTTAATGACAACAATGTTTTAATCTCCCTATTTTGATAAAAAAAGAAAAGTTAGCAATAGATCACACAATGGATATATAACTGCATGATGCCACATTATTATTAGTCTCCATAACCGGTCCTTGTTCATTATTATATAGCACACAAAAGCATTGACAGAGATGCAAAAGTTATGGCCCTGGCAGCAGTTAAACTCCAAAAGCTGCACTTTATACTAAAAAAACAGAAAAACCATCTTAGAGCTTTCCTGGAGGTGCTTTTAGAAAAACTACAACTCTTCAAAACAGGGCCAAGAATTCTTAGGAGGTGATCCTAAGAATTCTGGGACAGGCACGGGATTATTATTGTATTATCATAATGGAGATGTATATATGGCATGCATGCCAGCACTCCTTCCCAACGGGGGGAAGGGTTTCAGAGCCTGAGCCACGAGGCATCATCAGGCGCGTCTTCCGCGGGGTTGTTGCCGGTGCCAGCGGAGTCTCTCTTCTTCCACGGCAAAGCATCCTCATTGTGGTCACCGTCGTCGTCAGTGCCGGCGATCCTGCGAGTAATAACACACGTGCAGTATCATCCAGTGCTCTATCCAAAATTCCAAATAAAATTATTGATAAGACACATCCTCCCATAGATATATATAGTGGATGTCAGTTTTAGAGTGCTTGTGATCTCTTCTCACCTGTTCTTCCTCTTCCTAAGGAACCTCTGTAGCGTCAGCTTCCTTGCGATGGGCGGCATGCCTGCCCCTGCATCCGCTGGCTCATCGCTGGTCTCCGCCTTTCCTGGCACGGCGGTCATCATCACCCCTTTCTCCGGCGCCTTCCCGGTCACAGAATCTGCCATCTGCAAGAACCCCTTCTCCGGCGCCTTCCCGGTCACAGAACCTGCCATCTGCAGGAGGTCCTTGGCTCTGTCTGCCGGGAAGTTGTGGAACGTGGCCACCTGTCCCTTGTAGAAGATGGTCAGGGTGGCCTTGGTCTCCTCTGGCCTGCAATGCAACAAACCCGACCGAGATCGAGAAATTAAACCGGGCCAGGCAGCAGATGCAGATCAATCAATCGAGCTCACCTGATGACCTCCGTGCCAGTGCCGGCGGGGAACAGCGACAAGGTCGTAGCGCCGGTGTCCCAGGAACCCGCCGGCCCCGTCGCTACAGGGACCGGGGTCAGTTGCAGTGGCCTCTGGAACGAGGAGGACCCGACGACGAGGTCACCCATCCGCAGCTGCCTGTGGTTCTGCTCCATCATGAACTGCCGCAGGCGAGCGCACGTAATGCCGAACCTGTTGTTCCTAGACCCAGAGGCGGCCATCTCCTCCCCGTACGTCTACGTCCTTCCTCGATAGCTTGGCCGGATCACTGGTGGCCGGTGGTGCTGGTGCGTCGGCCTCTCCCTCTCTTTCTCTCTCTCTCTCTCTCTCTCTCTCTCTCTCTGTGCAGTCTCTCTCTTGCGTTGCGTGGGCGGGCTGCTGCTATTATAGCCGCGAGGCCCGGGCAGCCTTCGTTTGTTTGTGCGTCTGGGCGAGGGAGGGATCGAGCACGTGAAATGCGAGGCCCTGCTAGCGGAGGGCCGACGCGAGCGCGAGGGAGGACCCCGGCTAGAGCCACAGCCACTGATGTACACACACTGCGCGCGCTATCTATTTCTATCCCTCCTTTTGCACTGTGGGTTATTTTGCATGCATTCATTTACTTTGCTTGCCTCTCTAATATCATCTATCTAATTTTGGACTAGTTTTACCCGGTACCTAATCTGATGCGTTGTGTTATTTTTAGGGACAAGAGTGGACTTAGATGATTATAGAAATAACTTCCGCCTTTTCTCATAATATGATCTGACGGTGAAAATCATTTGCACAATAGTTTGTTATACCAACCGTTGGTGAAGATATATACTTGCACTTTTATTATCTTTGTAGAAGGCCTGTCTGGTGAATGATTCAAAATAATAAAGTGGATTTGAGCTAAAAATGATGGGAAAATCACAAGCCAAAAACAACGTGAAAAAGACAAGGAAGGATGAAGTTAGTCACCTCCAAGCACGAAGAGACGATGACGGAGTCGAAGAAGATCAACGATAGACGTCGGAGATGAAGAACAAGAAAGAAGAACAAAATGCAAGCTCTAAAAACAACAATGGTGCTCTCTGGTTTCAAATGATCCCCCAGACAGAGGGGAGGAGGTAGTCGCGGCCTATAAACTAGACCTTTAACACCGGTTCAAGGCACAAATCGATGCTAAAGGGTCACCTTTAACACCGGTTTGTGTCACGAACCGGTGCTAAAGGGTTTGGCTCTGCCCATGGAACTGACCAACCGGTGCTAAAGGGAACCCTTTAGCACCGGTTGGTAACAAGAACCGGTGCTAAAGGGTCCCTGCCCCAACAACACTTGTCAGTAGCCGTTGGGCAGGCCCCTTTAGCACCGGCCCATGTTACAAACCGGTGCTAAAGAAGTCTTTAGCCCGGGGCTACAAAAATGTTGAGGCTTTTGACGATTTTGGGCATCGACCAATGCCTCATTCTGTAGTAGTGTTAGCCCGTGAACGGCCTCAGAGTATAAGATGGTAGCAGGTCCGGTAATAAGTTGGGGATGGAGTAACTACCCACCCACCACAAAATTGTCAACCAGGTGAAATTTAATACTTGCACCCATACCTATGGGTAAGATTTTGTGTCCGCATCGGGTACAATACCTATGGATACCATCACCCATGAGTTAGATTATCACTAGAATAGATAGAATTATTTATACTTTTAGCATTAATGAGTGATGCAACGTACCCACACCCATGGTTGAAATTTTATACTAGGCCTACACCCGTCGTGTATAATATCCATGGATAGGATTGCTATCGTTATTAGAATATGTTATGAGAAACCCTAATAGCCTCCACTTCCACTCAACCTCATCCCAGCTCTCGATTGCACCTCTCTCTCTCTCTCTTATGTCCTATTCCTCCTACTACTCCTCCTTGCCCTCTTCCCGATGGATGTATGGGAAGGGAGCCATAATCCCTCTAGCAGTAGTAGACAAGCTAGTGTGCTCGGTCGGTGTTCACAGTGCTCATTGCTATCAATAGTATTTTTATAACTTATTGTTTGGTTGTTCTTGATGAATAAAATACCCCAATGTGTATACTTCCTTAGTCGACTAGAGGAACTAAATCAACATAACCCCCCTCCCCCGCCACCTCTTTTCACATGGATCCACAAACATATGAGAGAGAACATTGTCCTCATTAGGGTGCCTTAGTGTAACATATATTGTTTACTAATGCATGCTTGACCTAGATAGAAGATCAAGAGAGACAATGAGTATGTTAGAGTTATGTTGCACAACTAATATTGTACTCTCAAAGTCATTGGGAAAATATGTTACTAAAATATAAAAATGTTTCTTTTTTCTTAAATTATGTAGTGGTCTACTCTCATTGTATTTGGAGGGACTTGTTTGTTGCCTAGAAGGTCGAACTCATTAGAAGAAAGGACAACCTAGCCTAGCTAATAAGTAGAGTAAGTACTAAAGGCTAATGGATACTATGGGTATCTTCTCAAAGAATAGTATAGACAAGCTACAATTGAAGTAGGATGATATGGCAACATCAACCACTAAAGTTCAAGAGGCAAATACATGCAATATAGTGTGAAATAAGAATATTGAAATTTAAAGATGTCAAGAGACAAAGCAAATAGTTCATCTTGATACCACTTGTAGGCACAAACAGGAGCAAGTTGTTTCGAACCATGCACCAAAGTAAGCTCCAAAGATTCTTATAAGGTCGCAATATGAATCCACATGCTCTATGAGGAGGAAAATAAACATTTCTTTCCAAGTTAATGTCAGGAGCTCGGCCAATCTATTTCTATATAGTGATAGTTTGAAACTTCAACAAAATTTTAATTAGGTCCACTATGGAAAATAATAAGTATAAATTCCCACCTTACATCACCTCTCACCACAAGTTTATACTGTGATATATATAGGAAGTTTCATCAATCTAAAAAATAATGTGGTTGTTGCTACTTCACCCCCTTCCTTCTCGCTACTCGCCCTTCCTAATTTGCCATGTAGCAATTCAAGCTCCAATAGATACCTCTTCCCATCATGCTAAATTGAATTTTGAATTACTAATATTATTAATTTCTCCATGTTTAGCAAATATTTGCTACTTACCTATCTATAGATGGTAAATAGCTAGGTTATGCGTATAAATCTAAGTTGACCAAAGTGAAAAAATTAATCGAGCTCAATGAGATACCTATGGGCCACCACAATATGCTATGGTTTGGTTTCCCATGAAGGGAGCCAGTTAAGTACGACAGAATTTTGTCGATCTCAAGTTGTCGTAAAAGAGTCCAATTGCAAAAGTGGGCTTCATGAATCCCCACAAGCCATGCCCATAAGAAATGTCGAGATGTGTATC
>NC_012870.2:31029176-31032112 GCF_000003195.3 Sorghum bicolor | reverse complement strand
AGAAGCTCGAAGTGCATAACTTTACCCACAAGTCCACCATTTTCTAACTTCTACAACATTATACCTCGTCCAGAGCTATCGATGACAATGCTTATTATTTGCTACTTCTATGAACACTATTACAGAAATGGTATTTTCCACGACATCTTCACTCATGGTTTTATTAGAACCATTGTGATAATATATCACCACTAGTTTAGAACAAAGCCAGCGGTGAGTGGTTCAAGAGAAGAGCCACCAGTGAAAACCTACCCATAATAGGTTCTGTATTTTTCATTGTCACCGACCACTTGTGTTTTCTCTGGGTGGCTGACAGGCAGGGCCTATGTGTCTGTGTCACTCGAGAATGGATGATCATGAACCAAGCAAATCCTTAGCCAAGCCCAAGCATAAATTAAAAATCTTACATTCACTTGTCAGTGCTAAGCCAAGACATATATACATATCAACCAAAAGGAACATTCACTTCCATAAGAATCACTTGACAAAGAAGTTCGAAGTGCATTACCCACAAGCCCATCATTTTCTAACTTCCGCAACTTCATACCTCGTCCAAAGATGTTCATGCCAATTCTTGTTATTTGCTAACTTCTATGAACACTACTAAAGAAATGGTATTTTCTAATGGCATTTTCATTGTCCATTTTATTAAAACCAGTGTGATAATATATCACCACAGGTTCAGAATAAACTAGACTGCCGGTTCTAGAGAAGAGCTAATAGTGAAAACCTACACGGAGCAACCTCTGTGTTTGTCTATTTCTGCCACCGCGAGTGTTCTCTCTAAGTGGCTAACAGGTGGGGCCTATGCACCCGCGCGTGTCGCCTTGAGAATGGATGAGCGTGAACCATGCAGATCCTCGGTCCCACTAGCACAGCGATATCCTCTGTGTGTTCTCTATTTCCCTTGCCGTGTGAAGAAACACCTCTCTCTCTCGCCCTCCTCCATCTCTTCCTCCATATGACTCTCGGTAGCAATGGCGGCAAGACAGTGGTAGACTGATGAGAGTGGAACACCCCTGAGTAGGACACCCAACATGCGTGCAGCAACCCCTTGCATGACTGCATCGGGGTGGGGTGGATCGATGGACCTGCAACATTAGGTGCAGTGGTATCAGGTGGAAGCCCACCCCTTGCATGCCACCATTGTGTAGGATGCAGGCGGCAGTGCAGCAACAGGATCAGTGGGTGACAACGGTAGGACCGAGCAGCAAGTGCGACCGGCGGCGCACCATCGGGTCAGTGGGTTTCTTCATTTTTTGAATTCTTTAATCAATTTTCACCACCAATTTCTAAGCATCTCGCATTGATGAAATTAATTATCACCATGCACTTTCATCGCCGCAACAAATCGACGGTGATAATATTTGTGTAGTAGTGGAACTACCAAGCTAAGAAGTACGTCCATCACAGCCTCCACAATTTCACATACAAGGCATCTCCATCATGGATATATTTTACCAAACAACCGCCGCATGTATTCACATGCAAATTTTGGAAATCTTTACATAAATTTCAAAAACCCGAGTCAATAGTTGTGTCTAATTTTTTGGTATGAATAATTTATCTTAGTTAAAACTTTACAGTTACATGTGTGTGTAAGTACATATTTATAAGAGAGAAAAAAGTTTGTTGGAGAGTTAAAACAGGAAGGTGCATTTGCTTGGGGAGTGGGAGGTGGACAACGATGGGGTGCCCGAAGCAAAGATGGGAGTATACTCCTGTTGGACACATGTTTCAAACTGTGGTCACCAGTGTACTAGCTTGTGCACTGATAATAATAATCGGTACGCAAGACAGAGAAACTGACCCACACGAAGTGGATACGCAAAGTTGTTTTCTTAGAAAGCCCTAAAACAACTGCTTACTTTTGTCTCACTGGATGATCGAGTTAAGCGGCGTCACCTTCGTCTTATATACGTACTCCATATATATATATATATAAACAAAAGTATACTTATGCAAACGTCCCGGAAAGCTAGCTCTTACGCTCTCCGCCGCGCCCTGGCGTTCACATGCCAACCGAAGCATGTAATAACGTGACAAGAGGAAATCCCGCGTCATGGCCCTTGCTTGCCGTCGAGACGCCACGGCATCGTGTTTGTACGTGTCGCTGGTGATGATCTAGTAGCAGGGCATGCATGCATGACGTGGTTGATATGATAAGAAACAGTACACGCATATGTAATGTGTAACGCTGGCCGGCCGGCCGGGGCGTCTTGGATCGATGTGGTGGCTTTTGTTAGCAATAAAAGACGGGCGTGAGTGACGTGGAATGGCGCTTGGCTCCAGCGATAGTAGTATACGTAGTTTAATTTGTCGCGTGATACGGTGACGGAGCACCACCTCATCACGTACTTACGTGCCGCGACAAGAATACATGCATACCGTGGAGCGTCGTCTCGAGTGCGTACGTATGTACGTACGTAGGGCGCACCGATCGACTACCAGGAAGTCATGCTGCTCATGCATGCATGCATGCATCACACTGCTGTTCGATCTCAGCTCGTGATATATATAGGACGCGTTTTTTTTACGCGCGCGTAGTTACTTTCATCTATATATCTCTAGATTTAAGGTGTATATGACCAAACGAAATGTATATAGACAAAGTATATGATTATACTAGACCATCTAGAGTGATATATATGTTAAGTATGCATGCATGCATAGAGTATATGGTTATACTTATTGTATATAATATAGTAGTGTCATTTTAGTAATATATTTAAAATATAATTTTTTTTGAAAAATTTTCGCGTGGTAAGATCTAGAGTATCTTAATATGAGTATATAAACATACTCAAACCGATAAACAAATATGAATACATACACAATGTAGTTTATTGAAGATAAGAGTAACTACACATACGTGTAGAAAAGAATATATATATATATATATATATATATATATATATATATATATATATATATAT
>NC_012870.2:31028768-31029076 GCF_000003195.3 Sorghum bicolor | reverse complement strand
ATTTACACGCGTGTAGATATTTTCATATATATATATATAGAGATAGAGTGTGTGTGAGCGAGAGAGAGTTATATAGACAAAGTATATGATTATACTAGACCATCTAGA
The DNA here is from genome assembly GCF_000003195.3 of Sorghum bicolor. Taxonomy (NCBI): domain Eukaryota; kingdom Viridiplantae; phylum Streptophyta; class Magnoliopsida; order Poales; family Poaceae; genus Sorghum; species Sorghum bicolor. The sequence goes on along the minus strand of NC_012870.2, from coordinate 31,028,968 downwards.
GTGATATATATCTTAAGTATGCATACACGCATAGAGTATAAGGTTATTATTATTGTATATATATATATAGTGACATATACATATATATATATATATATATATATATATATATATATATATATATATATGTATATATATATATATATATATATATATATATATATATATATATATATATATATATATATATATATATATAT
>NC_012870.2:31025633-31027604 GCF_000003195.3 Sorghum bicolor | reverse complement strand
ATACACACACACACACACACATCGAAGATCGATTCTGTTCCCGTCCATGCAAGCATGCATGTGTAAATGGTGTACTCTTATTAGTAGACGTGTGAGAAACAGAGAGAGATAGGCGTGTGTTACTGCATAAATCAAACAGAAAGTAGCTAGCTAGGATAATGACGCTTTGTTGTACACATCATATCTCTATATCTGCATCTAACTGTGTAATTGACAGCTAGCTTTAGGATTGTCGTCCTATGTTGGTATATAGACAAATAATACTTGACGTGGTTTAAGTTTTTCGCAGTCAGTGCACGTAATTCCGCCAACAAAAACGAAGACGTCAGGGTTGTGAGTGCAAAAGGTGACAAATACAAATATATGCAAGCGTTCCTGGCTGATGTATTAATTACTTTATTTATCACATTTCCTATAGTTTAGCTAGGCGCCCCAACAGTTTTGTCTTTATCCTTCGATTCTATAGAACAAAAAATTATAATTTATTTATTGTGATTTGTGCGAATAGATTTAGACCATTGAATTGGGACCTGATAGTTGTTATTAGTTATTGCCTAAAACAAATGCTATGTTTTAGGCATATGAAATATAGCATATACCATTTATTTATTTAGCAGCTATACATCGGAGTACATTGTTTTCAGAAATAGAAACGTCGTTGCTCTAGCGCGTGGGTTCGATGAATGTTTGGCGCAACGTATACAGTGAACCGTGACAGTGCATCTGAAAATGTGACGACCAGTGCTAGAAATAGGTACAACCAGACCAGTCACCAGTGACGCGGCACAGCCCTTTTGCTCGAGGCGACCGCCGAGTGCTACTCTTGACGACAAAAGATGACACATACGGCACCCGCATACATGTTTCGTGAATCAAATCCTTTTTAGCTTTAACTAAATATATATAAAAAAACATTAGATAAATCGTTGAATTTTTTAATAGTAAATTTATTTAGATATACAAATGTTACTAATATTTTTTTATTAATCTAATCAAATTTAAGAAAGTTTAACTAATAACATAAATATCATAATGACATTTATTTTGTAAGAGAATATATATTTACCGTAGGGCGGACAAGGTGTACAGCGCTCGCCATACCTTGCTCCACCGCAGATCCGTCCCACCATTAATCGGCACGTTAGAGCATCCGTAAGGTTTTGTATTTGAGGTTTGCATTTGAGTAATTTATCAAAAAGCTCCAAAAGAGGTATCCAACGGTTTTGCATTTAGAGTTTGCAATTTGGGCAACTTGGCAAATGAGGGAGCAAACTTGGCAAAAATGTCAAGCTGTGGACGACTTTGCAAACCCGATCGCGCGAGCAAAGTCACGCGCGAAAAAAGCGCGCGCGCCTAGAGACCTTCTATTTTTATCCTTTGCCAAGTCCATATGTCAATTCTTTTGGAGATAGCCTACTTTTATGCTTTGCATTTTGTTTTGGGAGTTTGCAAATAGCGACAAATGTGAATTTTTTTTATTTTTAGCCTAAATTTAAAACATATTTCAATTTTGACCCGCTTATGAAAATATGTTCAAAACTAGGCCGTTTGTACCCGCCACCATGCATGGCGGGGCAAATGCACATAACCCCGCCATGCATGGCGGCGGGATACTACCGCTGACGTGGCATGGTTCAGGGGGACATCAGCTAACGTGGCTAACACGTGGCGGGGTACGTGGCAAAGAGTACCCCGCCACTCATCATGGCGGGGTGCTCACAAAACGGGCCACCTCCTACTTTCTCTGTGTTTTCTGGTGCACTTTCGTTAATTTGTGGTAATTATAGTCTGTAAATTGCACTAATTATACAGATTGCCAGTAAATCGCGAGACGAATATTTTAAGCCTACTTTTTATAATTAAATAATTTTTATTAAATAAAAACGAAATTCCTAAAGTGTTAAAATCTAAAAAGTTTTTGGATCTAAATAAGTCCAGGCTATAATGTGTATGCCTGGAAAGAGAGACGTC
>NC_012870.2:30711036-30715395 GCF_000003195.3 Sorghum bicolor | reverse complement strand
ATAGAAATTATACATCTCAGCTCATAACAAATTCTCATAACAATTTCTCATCCAAATCTAAACATATGTAGTTTCTCATAACAATTTGCTCAACCTATATAGTTTCTAAAAAAACATCACAATGCAAAAGTGTCGGCCAAGAGATCATCTTCGTACGGTGGCGGCCGAGGGAGAAGAAGCTTGCGCGCACGGTGTACGGAGAAAAAACGCGCGCGGCGTACGGTCGCCGGAGAAGAAGCTCTCGGCGGCGCGGCGGAGAAGAAGCGCTCTCGGCGGTGTACGGAGAAGAAGGGCGTTCGGCGCCGGAGAAGAACGCGCTCGACGCTCGGCTCCTCGGCTCGGTGGCGGCGGCGGTGGGGGCGATCCTCGGCTGCGGTGGCGGCGGCGGCGCTCCTGGGCTCGGCCGGGGACGAGTGTGAGGCGACGGCACGGTGGAGCGGCGCGCGGCGGAGGAAGTTAGGGCAACATCGATCTGAGGAAGAAGACGGCGCGCTTAAATACACGGGGGGACCTTTAGTCCCGGTGCTTAGCACCAACCGGGACTAGTCCCGGTTGTTGCTAAGCACTGGGACTAAAGGTCGACCCTTTAGTCCCGGTTCCTAGCTAGAACCGGGACTAAAGGCAAACTTTAGTCCCGGTACGAGCCAGGAACCGGGACTAAATGTATTTTTCAGTTTCTTATTTATTTATACAAATAATAATTAGATTAATGTTGTTAATTGCATAGTAAATAGAATAATAGGTATTAATTTGTTAAAAAATAATAGTTCCATTTCTTTTTGTCTAATTGGTTACATAATAAATTTGGAAACTTAAAATCTTTTCATCACTTATATTAACAAACTTAAATATGAAAAATAATTAGTATTTTGTTAATGCAAAAATGTATTATTTAATTTTAATATCTTAAAGCAGATGTTTTTGATAGAAAAATTTGTTTGTGCAAAAAATGTAAATTTTGTTTATTTATCATCATTTATCTCCAAAATCATGATATACGTGATATTCACCATTACATCGAATTATTTTTTTTAAAAATTTTTCTCTATTTCTTATTTATTTATGCTTACAACAATATTCACCATTACATCAGATTATCTTTAACAACTTTGTATTCAATTTTTTTTCATTTCAAGTCATCAAATGGGTCATTTGACCAAGTTTGACCAAAGTCAAACCATTGGTGTTTAGAAACACACACTTTGACCGAACCCTATATGGTCCCAAATGGAAAAGTAATGAATACAAAGTTTGTTGCACTCATCAAGTTCTACATTTTGTCTAATGGTCACCTTTTCTTTTGGAAAAGTTTGATCCACTCAATTTTGAATTTTGATAGAATTCATAGCCACGCATCGATTTTCGGAACCCTAGATGGTCTCGAACGGAAAAGTCATGAATACCAATATTGTTCCACTCATCAAAATCTACATTTAATATATATACTATTTTTGCATTTGACAAAGTGTTGCGAAGGTGTAGTTCAAAATCCACAATTGACACATGTAGTTTCATATAGTTTGTGTGAGATTCAAGAATTGGTGGGTATTCTGAACTTAAACTTTCTCAAATGGAAAAATTGTCTATATAAAAAGTTTAGATCTTGATGATATCTAACAACTTGGTATTCAAAATTTTTTCATTTTAAGTAATTTAGTTTGTCATTTGACCAAGTTTGACTATTTTTGCATTTGACAAATAATTGACACATCTCTTATAATAGCAAACTTAAATGTCATTTCATTATTTGAAATGATATAAAATAAGAAAAACTAATATAAACATCTTAAGTTACAATTGTCACATACACATACTATATTGCAATCTATTTATTAGGCGGGCACAATAGTGATCTTCTTTTTGACGTATGTTCCTTGGTCATGATCTTGACGTAACCATGGAGTGTCCTCAGCATTTATCAGTATGCTCGGATCTTTGGTCACATTGAAAGGCGTGATTCGGTCATCCCTTTCATAATCTTCTGAAATATCTGACTTGTCCTCAATTCCCACAATGTTTCTTTTCCCTGAGAGAACTATATGGCGTTTTGGCTCGTTTGTTGATTTGTTGTCATTTTTCCCTCTCTTCTGTTTTGTAGACATGTCTTTCACATAGAACACCTGATTCACATCAGCAGCAAGGACGAATGGTTCATCTTTGTAACCAACATTGTTGAGGTCCACTGTTGTCATTCCATAGTCTTTGTCAACTGTCACCCCGCCTCCGGTAACCTTCACCCATTGGCACCGGAACAAAGGGATTTTAAAATTAGGTGCGTAGTCTAGTTCCCAAATCTCCTCTATACGACCATAATATGTTTGTCTATTTCCATTCGGGTCTATGGCGTCTACGCGAACTCCACTATTTTGGTTCGTGCTTCTTTTATCTTGGCCTAGGGTGTAAAATGTATTTCTATTTATCTCGTACCCTTTGTACGTGAGGATGTGCCATGATGGTTGCCTAGCCAACAAATACAGTTGCTCATCAATCTGGTCATTACCCTGACATTCTTTTCGTAACCAATCACTGAAAGTGTCTATGTGCTGACGCATAAGCCAACCTTCATTCTTCTCTGGGAATTGCGATCGTAGGAAGTCCTTGTGTTTCGTGACATACGGCTCCACCACGGATGAGTTTTGAAGAACTGTGTAGTGTGCTTTATTGAAAGAATCGTCCCCCGTACCGATGTATGTTTTCTTTCCTAGTGTTCCCTTTCCACTCAGTCTCCCCTCGTGGCGCGATTCAGGAACACCAATTGGGTCAAGTTCAGGAATGAATTCAACACAGAACTCAATGACCTCCTCTGTCCCATAGCCCTCGGCGATGCTTCCTTCTGGCCGAGCACGTTGGTGAACATATTTCTTCAGAACTCCCATAAACCTCTCAAAGGGAAACATATTATGTAGGAACACAGGACCCAGAATATTGATCTCCTTGACCAGATGAACTAGGAGGTGTGTCATGATATCAAAGAAGGATGGAGGGAACGCTAACTCAAAGTTGACAAGACATTGAACCACATCATTCTGTAGAGCAGCTAGTTCTAGTGGATTGATTGCCTTCTGAGAAATTGCATTGAGAAATGCGCATAGCTTTACGGTGGCCAGACGTACATGTGGAGGTAGAATTCCTCTTAATGCAACTGGAAGCAATTGCGTCATAAGCACATGGCAGTCATGTGACTTTAAGTTCAGAAATTTCTTCTCAGGCACATTAATTATACCTTTTATATTAGAGGAGAATCCAGATGGGACCTTGATGCTGCTTAAGCATTCAAACATGATTTCTTTCTCTTCATTGCTAAGAGTGTAGCTAGCAGGTCTTAAATATTGGCGTCCATCATCTGTCTTCTCTGGATGCAGGTTGTCTCATTCTTCCATGCGTTGCAAGTCTTGTCATGCTTCAAGTGAATCCTTAGGCTTACCATATACACCCATGAATCCTAGAAGGTTCACACAAAGATTCTTTGTTAGGTGCATGACGTCGATCGCATTCCGGACCTCTAGGACTTGCCAATAGGGTAGCTCCCAAAATATTGACCTCTTCTTCCACATGGGTGCATGACCCGCTGCATCTTTTGGAACTGGTTGGCTGCCTTGTCCCTTACCAAAAACTACTTTCACATCCTTAACCATCTCAAATACATCTTCTCCAGTTCTGTTGCGAGGCTTGCATCGGTGGTCTGCCTTACCTTTAAAATGCTTTCCTTTCTTTCTAACTGGGTGATTCATAGAAAGAAATCGACGATACCCAAGGTACACGACCTTTCTGCATTTTTTCAAATATATACTATCAAGGTCATCAAAACAATGTGTGCATGCATATATCCCTTGTTTGTCTGCCCTGAAAGATTACTTAGAGCAGGCCAATCATTGATTGTCACAAACAACAGTGCTCGTAGGTCGAAGTGTTCCTGTTTGTACTCATCCCACACACGAACACCTGTTTCACTCCATAAAAGAAGGAGTTCTTCAATTAATGGCCTTAGATAGACATCAATGTCATTGCCCGGTTGCTTCGGTCCTTGGATGAGCACCGGCATCATAATGAACTTTTGCTTCATGCATAACCATGGAGAAAGGTTGTAGATACATAGTGTAACAGGCCAAGTGCTATGACTACTGCTTTGCTCACCAAAAGGATTCATACCGTCCGTACTTAAAGCGAACCTTAAGTTTCTTGCGTCTTTTGCAAACTCTGGAAATTCCCTGTCTATTGCTCTCCACTGGGACCCATCAGCAGGGTGTCTCAACATGTTGTCTACTTTACGGTCTTCTTTGTGCCACCGCAACAATTTTGCATGGTCCTTATTTCTAAAAAGACGTATCAGACGTGGTATTATAGGAGCATACCACATAA
>NC_012870.2:30705842-30708963 GCF_000003195.3 Sorghum bicolor | reverse complement strand
ATTATGAGATTTTAAAAAGGTCTCAAATAGCCACTTGAAAGATTCAAAGGTTTCATCATACATGAGAGCAGCCCAAAAAACAACTGTTTCTCTAAAGTGATTGAATCCGACAAACACACCAAAAGGCCTACTCTCCTTGTTTGTTCCAAAAGTAGTGTCAAAACTAACGACATCACCAAAATGTGCATAGTCCATGATCATTTTAGCATCAGCCCAGAATATGTTTGTTATCTGTTCTTCACAATCCATTTGCAATGCATATTGGAATGATGGGTTCTCAGCAATTTTGTCATGAAAATACTTGAGCATGCTGCCTGCTTGACCATATGCTATCTCACGTTGGCGCCTAGTACGCAAATAATTCTTGTGATCACGGAGGGTGTAGCTAAGATTGAGAGGACCACCAACTTGACGACTAGCTAATTTATGTGCAGCTTTTGGTCCAATTCCTGCATCATCTGCTGTTTCAATTTCAAAAGCTTGTAAATCTGAAAGTTTCCTTTGTGACGCCATTAGGTGCAAAGTTGCTGGCAGATGTAGTGCATGATTGTGTTCCAAAACTAAGTCAGACACTATCAGAGTTTCCTTCTTTCGAACAATTTTGAGATTCATGTACACTTGACAATCTGTTCTAGTTTTAGCTCGAGGGCACTTTGTTAAATGATCCCTTTTATCTGGCAACCGATGACCCTCATTTGCACAAACAAATTTACATGATGTAATCTTGCCATCAGAAGGTCTTTTGTTTGTATACCTTTTCCTAACCTCAAAGCCTTTCTGTCCACCATAACTCAGCCAAAATGCCCAAACTTCATCTGAAGTTCTAAACTCCATGCCAACATAAGGTACAAAATTAGCCATCAAGCCCTCCCTGTACAGAATAGAAAAGCAGTCATGAGCTTAGTGCATATTCATGAAAGAGCAATCAGATCTCTTTGTCCAAGAAAAAAACTAGAAAGTTAAAAAATCTGCCACAATAAACAATTGCATGTTATGGCACATATTGACAAAAGAAAAGCCATCAGATTGAGTTACACACCTATTTACTTCCACTTCAGGACCTTTCGATTCCATTTTAATTGCAGACCTAAGCTACATCTTTCTTGAGAAAAGGAGAGGCTTCAACAAAGCTCAAAACAATCTAATGAAGACACATCAATCAAATCCAAATATCCATTCATGATATAGCAAAGCAGATCCAGTCCACGGGACATACCCAGGTGAAGGGAGTGCAAAAATATATCGCCGTCGATGGATCGATCTCCTCGGATGAACTCGTCGGCTGAAACTGCTTTTTTTCCCGCGGCGTCCACAATCTCCCGCTCCTTTTCTGTCCACCTGTGTGGCTGTGTGCTAGCTTTCTATGCAGCTGCGTGTGAATGGGCCGAACAAGGCCGCGCTTCACAGTGGGCCGATGGATAGAGTAGTCATGTATTCCTATTTTTGTTGAATGCTACCGTCGGATGGCGCAGCAGCGGTGCAGGAGTGTTGGACGTCCCTCTTACGTAGAAATGAGTATGTTAGAGGATCTCGTTCCAAGATTAGAATTCCTATAAAATATGATATATCAGTTAAATATATATAGATTACAAAAATATGGGCTTATGAAGTGTTCATATGACATAACAACACATCGCACAAAGGTAGTGTAAGCATTCTCAAGCATAAATTTAGGTAAATTAGTAAATCAGTGAGATATGTAGGAATGGTGCTAAAAATTTTACCATGAATCAAACATCAAAATTAATAGGCTACCATAAAATTTTTATAATAATTGGAGTAGATAACTATAATTTCAATTTTGACACTAAAAAGCTTAGGCAAGCTTCTCCAATAAAAAAATATACTAAAATTTATGATTTTTTTTGTTTACTGCATGGATCTACATATGTGGAGCTGAACAAAATTTGTTTTGTAATTTTTATATTTTTCTATGAATTACTACGTATTTATCAATTTTCAACCGATCAATTTTACACTAAAAAGCATAGGCAAGCATCTTCAGCAAAAAATACTAAAATTTGTGATATTTTTTATTTACTGCATGGATCTACATATGTGGAGCTGAACAAAATTTATTTTATAATTTTTAGATTTTTCTATGAATTGCTACGCATTTATCAATTTTCAAAAAAAATACTAAAATTTATGATATTTTTTATTTACTGCATGGATCTACATATGTGGAGCTGAACAAAATTTGTTTTGTAATTTTTAGATTTTTCTATAAATTACTACACATTTATCAATTTTCAACCGATCCATTTTACGCTAAAAAGCATAGGCAAGCATCTTCAGCAAAAAAATATATTAAACTTGTGATATTTTTTATTTACTCCACGGATCTACATATGTGGAGCTGAACAAAATTTGTTTTACAATTTTTAGATTTTTCTATGAATTGCTATATATTTATTAATTTTCAACCGATTTAAAGAATAAAAGAAAAATAAACTAATAGGATAAACAATTTGCATCTAAGCCCCTATATTTTTCTTATTTGACGTGTATAGAAGATTTTGTATTGAGAATCTTAGAAAAGTTTTTATTTTTTTCCTCTTCTATCTGTTCCCGGAGGTAAACAAAGCAGGACACTGTGAAGGCTTTGTACTTAGGCCCCTATACTTTTCTTATTTCATGTGTACTAAAGATTTTGTATTGAGAACCCTAGAAAATTTTTTATTTTGTTTTTCTCTTCTACCCGTTCACGAGGGAGGCGGACACAAAGGAATAGGAGGCAGACAGACACAGGAGGCGGATAGATTATTAGGGGACTGAAATTTTCATGATTAAATATTAGGGAAAGATTAACTCACTCGACAGACCAATGGTAGTTAGTTGTTTTTCTTAACTTATGCAGGTTGTTAGGTTAGTTTCTCTTATTTTATTTCTTACATATCTTTTTTCTTTTTTTCTTTTTTCTATCGTTTATTCAAATATTAGTGTGTGATGTTCCTATTTATATTTCACTATTACTTAGGTTGTCAATTTTATTATTTCTGTTTTTCCTTATCTTTTGTCTATCTTCCATTTAATTTAAGTTTAGTTATTTATTTATTTATTTATTTCTAATTATGTTTTTTCTATGATTCATGTTTTTATTTTTTATCATTTAGTATTT
>NC_012870.2:30697317-30705742 GCF_000003195.3 Sorghum bicolor | reverse complement strand
AAAAAAAAAAAAAAAAAAAAAAAAAAAAAAAGGGGAAATGTGGTTCGCTGACCCGCTTTTCTCGCCACCTTAGAATAAGCACACCATCAATGAATTCTTTGGAGCGGACGTGTCATTGTCTGCATTGCAATGTAAAGTATTATAAGTTTCTAATTTTTTATAAAGAAATTAAAATAACAAATAACCTAAAATTCTCTATCTCTGGTTTTTCTAAACCAACAAAATTAAAAAGACATAAAAGTTCTCTATTTTCTAACTAATCATGAAATGTGGCATGCATACTAGTTATAATTAACTAATTAACCATGTCATAAAGTGCAAATTAAAGTATTATAAGTTTCTAATTTTTAATAGAGAAATTAAAGTAACAAAAAACCTAAAATTCTCTATTTCTAATTTATCTAAACAAGCAAAATTAAAAAAGCACAAAAATTCTCTATTTTCCTAAATAATCATGAAATGTGGTATGCATACTAGTTATAATTAACTAACTAAATCGGTAAAAAATTACAAATTAAAGTATTATATGTTTTTATTTTTTTCTAAACTAATTAAAATAAAAAAAACGTATTACCACTATTTCTCTAAAAAAACGCGTCGCTTTTGAAATGGCGATGAAGCTAATAACCTCTTAAAAAAACCATAAAATAAAAAACAATATACATAACACTAGGAAATGACATATGCCGCTTCGAAATGTTGAGAAGATGAAGCTAGTGACCTCTTAACAAGTCGATGACGGTGTAGAAACGATGAAATGAATCAATAGCCGGAGATGAGAGCAAGAACAAGCAACTCCAAATGAAGAACAGAGCAAAAGAGTGAAGATCGATGGGCTCGGCCACGGGAAGAAGAGTTCAAATATGGGGAGGGACATTTAGTCCCGGTTCCTTTTAAAAACTGGGTCTAAATTCAAACACTAGTCCCGGCCGGTGGGACGGACCGGGACAACAGCTTTTAATCCCGGTTGGTACCACCAACCGGGACTAAATATGTTTTTGTCCCGGACGCTGTTTTGGCCGAGATTATTGTTCATTTTGGGCAAGTGACCAAAGGCCTGTTCTGTAGTAGTGACTGTCACATCAATTTTTGTGTTATTGTGCCACTGAGAAACTCTATAAAAATATCTTTATCTTTTTCTTCATAAATAAGCTTCCAATTTAGCATATTTGCTGATGTGTCTTTATATTAAATGGAAATAAAACTTTTTTGAAACACCCATGGAGACCGGTCTTTTCTGCTGAATTCATATTCTTTAATATTCTTGAAAACTTGGGGCCCATATCTATCCTGGTTTTCATATATATTGCCTCCATCTCATAGTGTTTGATCTTTTAGCATTTAAACTTATCATTAATTAGTTATAGTAGTTGTCGACACTCGCACCTCCCAATACACATTTCTCTTTTATCAATAGCATCTTCATCTTTATCTCTCCTTTTTGTTTCCCATGAACTGCGCATTTTCTACCCTCCTCTTTAATTCCTGTGTCCAGATCTAGAAGGGTCATCTACTCCCATGAACTGCACTATCTGATTGAGGAACAAGATAAATTCTAGTAATACCTAATTACTACTTGTATATGTCTCCATATGCTATGCTAGAACGGGGCTCCTGTTTGCCCCCAGCCCTCTAGCTTAGGGGTGTTTGGTTTTGGGTGTTAAAATTTAGCAGACACTGTAGCATTTTCGTTTTATTTGATAATCAGTGTCCAATCATAAACTAAATAGGCTCAAAAGATTTGTCTCGCAAAATATCCTCTAGTTGTGCTTTTAGTTTTATAAATATTATATATTTAATACTCCATGCATATATCTAAACATTCGATGTGATAATTTCTGTTAATTTAATTTCTGTTAATTTTTTTTATCATCCATCACATCGAATGTTTGCCGGCAAGCTGTATGCCTGTATACAGCTTTGTTTGAATTGTGTACTACTTGAACTGAATCAGTAATTGAACACTATAGTATGGCGCAGGAATGGGATCACTTCTGGTTTCTGACACACTGGATGCAGAGATGCTCAACTTAACTAACAGAGTAACTTTTCTCGTAAATTTTTTTTGGATGCATAGCTCATGCAACAAATTAAATAGCGCATGCATGTGAACAAACGCGGAAATCCCAAAAAAAAAATTCCTTGAGCTTCATTCAGGCAGCACGTCTCTCATGGTCAAATGATCATGTCCGCCATGACAATCTCGCCAAACACGATGCCGCTATACTCCCTTCATTCCAAATGTCATTCCAAGAATCTTAAAAAGTCAAACTTTTCTAAGTTTGATCAAATTTATATTATAAGATAATAATTATTATGATACTAACTAAGTATTATTAGATTTTTTTCTTAATTATATTTTCATATTACGTTACAAATCTTAGTATTTCTCTCTATAATTTAGGTTAAACGTGAAAATGCTTTGACTCTCCAAGATTTTTGGAATGACTTACAATTTGGGATGGAGAGAGTAATTAATAGATGATGTTCAAAGCAAACCCACACACCCGCATCGCAAGTCGGTCCGTCCCCACCCGAACCGTCTCCGGGATCGCACGTTGGGGCGTCCCATCCCTCACAGTCGCCGTGAGCCGCTTGCGGATTCTTTTTTATGTATTGAACTTGTGAACTTGTGGACATGGACTGTGAGCCGCTTGTGTTTGGTGTTGAATCGTGGTTTCTGGTATATATATATATATATATATATATATATATATATATATATATATATATATATATATATATGCATTGTTGTCTAGATGGGGTAAAACAAAAAAAAAGAATTTTCAGAGTTGGCTTTGCCGAGTGGTCATGGCACTCGGCAAAGACATGTTTTAATATTATAATACCGAAATAATATTAAAATATGTCTTTGCTGAGTGCTGAGATAGGGCACTCGGCAAAGAAAATACTGAAAAAAATATTAAAATAAGTCTTTGCCGAGTGTTGCACTCGGCAAAGAAAGTTTTTAATTTTAAAAAATAAAACTTTTTGCCGAGTGATGCACTCGGCAAAGAAAAAACGGCGTGACCTGCCCGGTAGATGGCATTAAATTTTTACCGAGCGTCACCAAGGCACTCGGTAATTTCTTTGCCAAGAGCCCGCATTTTGGCACTCGGTAAAGCCGGCTTTACCGTTAACATCTTCGCCGTAATTCTTTGTCGAGTGTTGCACTCGGCAAAGGCTTTGCCGAGTGCAGTTTCACCTTTGCCGAGTGCTTTAGACACTCGGCAAAGAATCAGCCTGCAGTAGTGCGCGCTTCACCTTCTCATGGCGCCGTTCTCACATCTTCTTCCGGCCGTGCCGCTTCTCCTCATCCTCCTCGGCGCCACGGTGACCCCCACCGACGCGGGCACCGATGGCGGCAACGCTTGTTCGCCTTCAGAACGTTCTGCAGATAATCGACGCATCAGACTACGGTAAAAACTAGCTATACTCCTAATTAGTATTTGTTTCTTGTGCAAACTAACTAAAGCCCATATATAGACTATCCTTCAGCTGATCAGTCACAGTCAGTGGATCGATCGTCGATCTAAGCGAAAACTCGTGTAACAGATCAGCGTAAGATCATGGAAAGTCGGTGTTCTACGTCGGCGAGATCGGTGTCAATGACTACTTCGTCGCCCTAAGCAACAACTCCGTCGATGTCGCGGTTAGCCTGGTGCCACACATCATCGACACCATCCGTTCAGCCCTGACCGTAAGCATCTGAGTCCACAAAACTGCTCCCCTCATCTGTTAATAAACCTGCTGCGCGCAGACCATGATCGCTGCCGGGGCGAGGACGGTGGTGGTTTCAGTTTCAGGGATGCTACCAAATCGGCTGCGAGCCGCAGAAGCTGGCTGCATCACGCGGTTCATCAACGCACTCGCCGAGCACCACAACCACATGCTGAGGATGATGCTCAGGGAGCTCCGGAGCAACTACGGCAGGTCCCTGACCCTCCTCTACGCCGACATGTACCGCCCCGTGGTCAAGGCCATGGCGTCCCCGGCCCTGTACGGTTTCGGCGACAGGCCACTGGCCACGTGCTGCGCGGGCGGTGCTGGCCCTAACAACTTCAACTTCATCGCGTTCTGTGGCACGCCGGCGTCGACGACGTGCGCCGACCCGTCCAAGTTTGTCTCCTGGGATGGGATCCACTTCACCGAGGCTGCCAATAGGTTCTTCGCTCGTAACATGATCAAGGGACTGCTAAGCCGTGGTCGTGGGGAGTACGTTGCAACTGATTGATTTTTCTATGTTCGCGAGTCATATCAACCTACATTTCCTATATAGTTGATCGCAAAAAAAAAAAAAAAATCCTATAGTGTGAAATTCTTCTCGTGTAACAAGGATAAGGGCGCTCTCAATGTTAGAAACTACATATAGTTTCTATACGTATTAATTTTTATAGACACTATATATAGAAACTATGGTCTCAATAGATAGTTTCTATACAATATTTTTTTATCCAATCATATTCATTCTCTCTCTATTCTTAACCAATCATATCACTTCATGTCTTGAATTTTGTGTGGACATGGTTTCTAACTTAGATCTAGTTTCTATGATTTTTGCTCTTTCTCTTCAATAATTCTCCTACCATATTAACAAAATGCTTAAGTGACACTATAATTAATATCTATAGAAACCACGATGGTTTCTATATTAGAAGTGGCCTAAGGGCACTCACAATGCAGACTCATTCATAGTGTCTAAAGTTATTTATTACCTCGAACAATGTGGACTTGGAGTCTAAATAAGACTTGAAGTCTTATTTTTTCTACCTCTTTCTTCAATAAATATGCTGCCACATCAGCAAAATACTATAAATAATGTGTAATTAAGTGTTTTGGACTATGTGATAGAGTCTTGCATTGTGAGTGCCAGATTTGATTTTCGAAAATCTTCCGATCCAAACATACATGCAGACGAGAACAGCCAGCCGACGTTTTCCGCCCAAGCCCAACTACGTTTCCCACCCAATCACGGAGATTAGCGGCCCACGGTCCACGGAGTACAGTTAGCCCACGGATCACAGCTACAGCTCCACAGACATAGTAACGTCATGTAGAAGTGTTTTTTCTGTTTTCTTGATAGGCTGGTAGTTGTCTGCTTTTTTCTTCGTCTTTTTTTTTTAACGCCTGGTAGGCTGTTGCGTTAATTTGTGTTTTTTATTTCTTACATTTGTTTTCCTTTTTGTTTTTTTCCCTCCTTTTGTTCACGTAGTATTGTGTCATGTTTCTATTTATTTTTCTCTATCGACGTTTTATTTTATTATTTTTCAATTTGTCTTTTGTCTATATTTTATTAATTTTGTTATTTATTTATTTATTTATTACTTTCTATATTTTTCATAGCATACGCTATTTATTTTCTTATTTTCTATTCTTTGTTATTTTACTCTAAATAATTATTTTATTTTTCATGTACACATTTATTTGTTATGTTCTATACATTTATCATTTTGTTATTCATGTTTTATATGTATTTTTATTCTTTGCAATTTTTTCTCCAATTGAGTACGGAATACTTTTATTGTTTACTTTATACTTTTTATATTATTTTAGATATATGTAATGTTCTATGATATATTTCAGTCTGAACCATCGGGCGGGAGCCACATGCTCATGATTTTCCGCATAGTACTTCTCACATGCTGATGATTTCGCACTATACTTCTGGCGTAAAATCACTCCAGCGATGCATGTGGCGGACAACGGAGCACATATACAGTTTCACTAAGTGCCTAACTTTTATATTTTTTATTCTTTATTACTTAACTAGCAAATATATCCATGTGTTGCAACGGAAGAAAAACATCAAATAAATGTTATATATCTATTGATATTTGTTCTTTTTATAAAATTTAAAGTCAATAATTTATTTTATTGATAACCATGACATCTATGGTATTAGGTAGTTAATATTTACAATAATAAATATATTTATTTAATAATAAAAATAGAAATTAGTTAAATCTTATCTTACTCTAATATTACCTCTTAATATACCTTAGTATTATATTAAAACATAAGAAGTTTGTTGCTAGCTTTATTTTTTTTATTTAGAATAGGATTCCTATGAAATATGATATATTAGTTAAATTTGTGTAGATTATGAACACATGAGCTTACGAAGGATGGATCGAAATCCTCTAACATACTCGTTTCTATGTAAGAGGGACGTCCAACGCTTCTGCACCGCCGCTGCGCCATCCGACGGCCATTGGACGACACACAGCAAATAATCACAGAAACGATCCAAATGTTGCGTCGGCCCATATACTTGATGCGGCCAACGTTCAGAGCACAAACATAGTGGGAGAAGGACGCTCAGCATCAGGCAGTCACCGCCGCCGTAGTGCCTGTGAAGATGGCTGGCCGCTGGCAAGCTACTGCTGCTCGTGGCCTCCCCGACGTGCTGCTTGCGGCCTCCCCGGCGCTATAGCAGGCAAGCATATCCCAAGAAAATTTCTCTCCTGCAAGGCTCTCATCCTCCGCAAAGGAACGGAGTGCTCCAGTCACTCGTTGTTGCCGCATTTCTCATGAAGATGGCCGCCGGCCGGCTACGCTGCTGCTCATGACCTCCCTCGGCACTGGAGTAGGGAAGCCAGTCTCGGGGAAGGTGCTCTCCTCCACCGCCCTCATCCTTCGCCTTGCTATCGGCTCATCCTCTGCATCTTGAGAAGCTGAAGTCCAATATTCAGAGTTTAGATTGCCGTGACAAGACAACTCCAAAGTTCAGACTAGAGTAGACAAGTAGTAGTGTCGAATTGCCTTGTGTAACTGATGTGAGTTGAGATTGGGGCTCAACTTTGTCTGTCATGATTGAATAATTTTTGCTAATTTAAGGTATACATATTATGAATTTGATACGCAGTGTTGTTGTGATGTTTTGATTTGAGAACTCTGAAGGGAAGAATGGTACCAATTCTACTTGAATGCTCATTTGAACATAGCAAAAGAAAGCTAAATATGTGTACAGAACTAGAGTTTTTACTTTCACGATGCTTGCCAAATGGCAACAAAAAGCCATATTTGTCCACCTGAGAGCATATCATCTAGCACCAGACAACTGATTTATGGCAAAAGAAACCTAAATATTTATATCCACATGGGAGCATCATCTATGTTGGATACAGTTCTGATACTTTAAAATAGCTCTTCATGACAACATCACCAGAATCTAGACAGGAGGTCATTGGTCATCGGTTCCTGTAAGTTAAATGAAGAAGTAAGTTCTTTTTTAAAAAAATATTATCTCAAGATTTGTAAAATAGCTATATGAGCATATTACCATCAACATTTGAGTGAAGCTAACTTGTGCTCGTGCTTGTGCTTGTGCACCACTTGAATTAGAGGGTTCAGGAAACAATGGACATAATCCCTCATGTGCTTGTGCTCCACCACTAACTGCCTCTTGTTCATGTACAACATCATTATTACCTGCTTCGTTAAACTGAGATGTAGCTTTGTTTTCCCTCTTTTTTCTAGCCTTGTGCTTCTTATCAAGCCATGTTCTTTTCCGTTTTGAAGTTTTTGTTTGGACATCCTTTTTCTTTAGGCTAGCATTAATCAACAAGTTATTTGGTGGACTAGCATTTGCGGGAGCTGTACATGAATCATGAAAAGTGCTTGTACTTGTATTGATCTTTTCTGCCATTTGCTTCCCAAGGATGTCAAGTGTGTTGTCCACTAACATTGTGCACTCAGGGGAGTAAGCTGCTTGATGTGCCAAATTGAGAAATTTGTTGGACATATATTTGAACCGAAGCATAGCATCCATCTTAGGATTTTCAATTATGTTTCTCCCTTGGTTGTCTTGTATAGTTATGGTTCGTGCTTCCCGTGTCCAACGCTTTAACACGTATTGTGATGGTAGTGACTTGATATTCATCAAATCAAGGACCTTAAGGGCATGGCTACATAATATTCCAATTCTATCAAACTGCCTGTAGCTGCATACAACCGTTTCCTTCAAAGGATCACCGACAACTTTATATTCCTCCTCATATGTAAAATCTCCTACTACATATTCATTAATACCATCTAATGCTTTGGTGCAAGCTGCTAAGGATCTTTCATATTCACCTTGAAAGCTTCAAATATAATAGGTGTGTACAGCTTACTAGCTTGCACCAACATAGGTGGTGGCCTTATCATACATAATTTCGGCATTTTTTCCTTGAATCAAATTCTGAATTTAGTATTATTCCTTTTCCCTTGCACGACCCTTTCAAAACGTCTAAAGAATCGGATCATATCAAAATCAGATTTGAAATGGATTTTCAAATCATTGTTCAGACTCTCACTCAATTGTGTACTTCTCATTCCTAAAGTGAAGATATCTTTCATGTAACATTCAGCCCATTTCTCTTTGAACTTGTAAATACTGTCTAACCAAGTTTGCTGGCTCACCTTTGGCCTCATGAGGTTAACT
>NC_012870.2:30620196-30697217 GCF_000003195.3 Sorghum bicolor | reverse complement strand
CTACTTTTTTGTGATTCAGGTGATATTCTACTATTGTCTTCTCTTCAGTGATTTGTTTTTATTTGTTTTATTTGTTTCTTTTTAAGTATGTTTTCTTTGATTCATAATATTTATTTTATTTTATTTTATTTTTTTCTTTTTTTTCATCATTTTTATGTTTTATGTGTTTATTGTTATTTTTACTTTTATCTTTCTTTTATTTTTTATTTTTTTATTTTTCTTCTTATTATTTTTATGTTCTCGTATGTTTCTTTTAATGTAATGTCCTATGATTCCTTTTGTGTTCACATAGTATGCATGTAATATTCTATGCTCTATTTGGCAATGTTCATGTAATATACATGTGATGTTTTATTTTGTTTTTGTGCTCACTTGATTTGTACATAATTTTTTTTTGTATTTTACGATGTTCATGTAACATATATGTGATGTTCTCATGGTATCCATGAGATGTTCTCATAGTATACATGTGATGTTCTATGATATTATGTGGTGTTCTATAATGTATTTAGTGATGTTCACACAATATACATAAGATGTTCTATGGTGTATTTAGTGATGTTAGATAATATATATGTGATGTTCAATAATATATTTACTGATGTTCTATGATGTATTTAGTGATATTCACTTAGTGTATATATATATGATATTCTACAGTATATTTTGATGTTCTTTTAATTTTTCTCTATTATATGGTTTTTTACTTATTATTTGCTCTAGATTTCATTTTTTTTATTTATGTTATTTTATTTATTTATTTTTATGTGTGTTATAATACCAATATCATGAACCTAAAATTAGAATACTGTTATTTTAAACCAAGAACATTTTTGCTATAAGAACGAAACATTGTTTTCTGAGCTTAGAACATCATCTCTGCTCAGTAAAAGAAAATGTTCTATCTTCATAAGATAAATGTTTGTTAATAAAATTTGATTTAAATATATCTATATGAGATCTTATTTTGAAGGATTTATTGTAAGAAATCCGATATTGTAATCGGAATTTAATTTGGATGTTGGTTTTAAAAGTTATAATTTTTTTGTGAGAAACTATTGTATACGTGTGAGCTGGCGAGGGCCCGTGCAAACTGACTGATGGCTGTCAGGTGTCGCTGCAAGGTCTGTGCATGTTGTGTGTTGCTGGTGGCGCTGCAAGGTCTGATGGGTGGACTTAGGATGAAAACGGATCGGATACGAATAGATATCACTGATACCATATTTGTTTTTATATTTTTGGTCGGATTCGGATTCGAATATGGATAATGTCAATCCTGTCGGATAAGATATGATTGGATGTTGACATCATAAATATACGACTTAAGTATTCGGATACGGATACGTTACCGGATGTTAAATATTCGGACTCAGATACGGACAGATCTAAACCTCTCTAAACGAATTCGGTCCCGAATACGGTTGGAAAATATCCGTACCATTTTCATCCCTAGATGGACTGATAGAAAGAGAAGACCCTCATCAATTTCTTGGTCTATTGTCCCAAAGGTATTGTTTTTCTCAAGTCAGTCGATGCCACTGATAGCTCCAAAACTGCAGATTTCTTGTTTAGATTATTCAAAGATGTGGTTCATTTTGTTGGGCCTGAAAATATGGTTCATTTTGTCACTGATAATGCCTCAAACATGGTTGCTGCTGGTAGAAGGATAGAAGATGAGTTCCCATCCATTTATTGGTTCCCTTGTGCTGCCCATTGTGTGAATTTCATATTGCATGACTTTGGTAAGGAGGATATAGTGAAGACCACTGTATCTCATGCATCAGTCATTACAAAATATGTCTACAACCATTGCTTTCCATTGTATTTAATGAGGAAGTTCACTAAAGGTCATGAGATTCTTCGCCCAGCTCAAACTCGTTTTGCTACTAATTTTATTGCTTTGCAAAGCATATATAAGCACAAGGCTAATCTGCATGCAATGGTTATTTCCGAGGAGTGGACAAACTGTACATATTATAAGGAAGCACATGGCAAAAAATTCACCAAATCTGTGCTAGATCAAAAGTTCTGAAAAAATGGTGCTATTGTTTGTCAATGATCAGAACCACTAGTTAGGGTGCAGAGAATAGTGGACAGCGATGAGAGACCTGCAATGGGCTATCTATTTGCCAGATTCCATGCTGCAAGAGATAAAATTGAAAAGAGATTTCAGCGAAAGAAAGAGTTTGTAAAGCCTTTCTTGGAATACATAGATGCACGATGGGATAAGCACTTTGATAAGAATCTCCATGCCGCTGGCTTTTGGTTCAATCCTAATAACCAGTACAATCCACAACTATGAGAGATGTACACGTTCACTAGTTCTGGAGTTCTTGATGTCATAGAGAAATATGCTAGCAAAGATGCTGCCCTTAGAAGTGCTTTGACAAAAGAAATGAAGATTTTTAGAAATGGAGAAGGTGATTTTGGGAGTTCAAGTGCTATTAATGATCGCTCGGGCATGCTTGCTAGTAACTTACTATATCTACATTGTTGTTCTTACTTTTTCAGTTTATTTCAGCTTCACTAACTTTTGTTTTGTCACATAGATGAGTGGTGGCAAACTTATGGCAGCAGCGCACCAAATTTACAGAAGCTTTCCTTGCGTGTGTTGAGGCAAACTTGTAGTGCTTCTAGATGTGAGAGGAGCTGGAGCTACTTTGAACATGCGCACTCCAAGAAAAGAAACATATTAGAGCATCAAAGGTTAAATGATATTGTGTATGTTCATTGTAACTTGAGGCTGCGCCACAGGTAACCCTTCTCTAGTTCCTTACATTTATTCACAGCTAGCTGCTAGCTTGTTCTTTAACCTAAAATGCTATTATCTGTTCTCTTGAAAGGCTAAAATTTGCACAGCTAGCTGCTGTGCTATTGTATAACCTGAAAATAATATATTAGCTATAGCCTCACTATTTGGTAAATAATATATTGTCTTCTTGTTTGAACTATTTGAACATTAGGTGCAAATTCAGTACTATAAATTATGACCCAATAAGTTTGGAACAAATTGGAATGGGAAATGAAGCTTGGATCTTAGAAGACAATCCACCTCGCCTTAACTCGGAAGAGCTGAACATTTTTCGCAGTGAACTATCCGCACTAAGTATACATTGCAGTGATAGTAATGTCTCTTGTCAATTGTGAAATCAATTCATACATACAAGTTTTTGCTCATTTAACATAATATCTATGTTGAACAAAAATTCAGAATTGGTGCTAGACTTGGATGTTGTTGAGGCTGATGCCATGGAAGACAGTGATGAGATTCAGGACATTCAGAACCAGGAAAGGCCCCAAAGAGATGAAGATCTATTTGATTATGATGGTGTTACATTTGATGTTGGTGGATCAAGTCCTCGTCATGCTGCACCTGAACCTGAAGATGAATGGGATCCCTTGAATTTTGATTGAGTACCATCAACCATGTCTTATATTCGTGTTCGTGACATTATATTGTCCTTTTAGCATTAGTTTGGAACTTTTAGCATGTCAGTTTGCTATCAGTTATCAGTTATCACGCACTTGATTTTTTGTATTGAAGAACCTACGAAGTTGTGTTGTTGTGCTGCGGGCCATGAGCTCGTCGTGACTATATTTCTATGATGTATTAAACTATGAACTACGTACGAAGCTGAAACTTATGTTATCGGTAATTCGGTATCATGCACTTGCTATTTTGAATTAAGAATATGTCGTTCCATATATACATATGTATGAATCTGATAATTATGCAATTAAGCTTGTGTCGTTTATCATATATTAATTATTAATTATAGCATATATATTAATATATGTAGACCGGTTCAATGTTTTTGTGACTGATTTGATTTGTCCGGTCCAAAACAATTGAATCAGCAGTTCAACCGGTTCCCAACGGTTGGACCAGTGAACCATTGAACCGACGTCCTCGCCGGTTCAATTTCCGGTCCGGTCGGAATAACTATGATCATAACTTGCCGGAAGGGCACCATACTTTGAAAAAGGTTCCTGACTGCCGATATTGTGGAGCCATGAGATTTGAAGGCGAAGCACCAGGATTCTATGTGTGTTGTTGTCGGCGTCTAGACTCGTGGTCTAGACACAAACGAGTGAGAATATGCGTGACTACCTAAGCCTGGATGGTGATGCAAGTGAAACACAGAGGGTTTATACTGGTTCGGGCCTGGAATGCCCTACGTCCAGTGAGATCAGGGAACTTTATAGCCTTGCACCCAAAGGTGCTTGTAGTAGGGGGATACAAGCAGGTTGCGAGAGAGGGCTAAGTCCCAAGTCTCGGCTTTGTGGTGGACAGAGTGCTGGTTGCTGCTCTGTGAGTAAATGCGGTGGCCGTGTGTGTGTATTTGGTGAACCTGCCCTTAGTTGTGAGCCCTGGCTCCCCTTTTATAGCCTCAAGGGGAGACAGGGATTTACATGAGTAGATTTCCCTCTGCCGAGTGGAAGAGCAACAGTCCCGACCCTGTAGGAGCTTGTCCACCCCGTCCTTGAAGCATGGCTGACAGCATGGCTGCTCCTGTGGAGGGTTACCGGGCCCTGTGGGAGTTGTGGGGGTCGGATCGATGACACTGCTGCTTGTCCTGTTAACAGTGGGAGAAGACAGCAAATAGTGATGCTGATTAACCTTCCCATTCCTCTTTTGCTGTGAGGCAGTACACCACAGTGAAAGAAGGTAAGGTCACAGTGGCCAGGGTGGTTGGAATAGTCACCACCATGCCCTGCTGTGATATGGTAGTCACTGCGCCTGTCATGTCGACGGTACGGGCGTCGTGTGTCGGAAGCCTTGCCTCGATCTGGTGGGGCGTCGTTTGGCGCCCGAGCCAGGGGGGTCGGGCGAGACGGAACTTACGTCCGTGGCCGAGGGGATCGGGCAAGGCGGTGTCTGCGTCCGAGCCTCTGGGGGGTCGGGCGTGACGGAACTTACGCCCGAGGCCCATTGGGGTCGGGTGAGATGGTGTTTGCGTCCGAGCCCTGGGGGGTCGGGCGTGCCGTGTTTTGAGCTCGAGATTGGAGGAGTAGATGATCTGGGGCCCGTGCCCTGTCGATTCGTGGATGACTTGCTCTGTCTTTTGTGCTTTTTATCGCTCTGATCTGGGTATCCCTTTTTATGGTACCCAACAGTAGCCCCCAAGCCTTTGAAGGGGTGAGATCACCTCTTCAAAGGTTTTCTTTAAAGGGACCATTGTTGATCGGGGACTTTTTAAATTTTCCTCTGGAGGGTGCGCGCGAGCGCACCCGCCGGGTGTAGCCCCCGAGCCTTTTGGAGGAATGGTGTTATTTCTTCAAAGGCTTTTTAACCTGAGTGATATGGTCGGGAGTATTTGAGGGATAGGTTGTGTGCTCTCTACACGTAGAGCCTGTTCCCATTATGCGAGGAAGCCCCCGAGCCCTTTCCCCACAAGGGTCGATCAGGTTCTTCCTCGTCTTGTAGTTACGCCCCTCATTCATCCTTTCGCTCGGAGGAGGGGTGGGTAGCGCCGTACTACCCTCGATGGGCGAGTATCGACGTTCCCCTAGAGCTGTAGGCAGGTAAATCCAAGTGGATGTCCGAGTTCCATTCGATAGGGGTCGGCTGGTGGCCCTATGGGCACATCTCAAAATACCCGAGGGCAGTCACGGTGGATGTCAGAACCGTTCGCTAGGTTCTGAGGGCTCGATGCCTCCCTCTATTGGATCCCACTCACGTGACACCCGCATGGGTCTCGGACACGACAGGCAAAGATGCGCCGATCCCCTAGGGGGGTCGGACCGTGGCCTCTATTGTGCTCATCCTCAGTCATCCCTCGCTCGATCATCCTGAGGCGACTGTTCGAACCCGGTTTGTGGGTCAGTCTTGCAACCTCTGGAACGTAGGTGGCCATGGCCCGGGGATTTTTGCTTCGAAAGGTTTCAGTTTGATTTTAATATCAGGATCCGCCTTGCAATCTTGCTCGGGGCCAGTAGGGGGTCAGGCGAGACGGAATCTGCGCCCGACGGGGACCTACCCGCGACTTTGGTCAACGGGGGGTCGAGCGCTTCTTGCTTTGGAAGGAACCATCCGACATAACTTTTTAGGGCGCTCCTTTTGAGGCGCGGTGCGTGGGGACTCGAAACGCCGTGACGTCGTGCCCTGACCGGACGGGACGTTTCGCCTGCGAAATTAATGCGCGCGTGCGGCGGGCGTGAGAATCGCAGGGAGTTGGCGCTTCGAATTCTTCACCTGGTGGGGAGTGGGCGATGGTTGCCCTTTCCGCCCTCTTGGTCTTCTACTGGCGACGTGGCCGTGGCGTACTTCCTCTATAAAAGCCGCCGCAGGGGACTTGGTTTCTTTCCTCTCGCTCCTGCAAAAAAGATCTCGCCTCCTGCCTTTTCTCCTACCCCCATCTTCTCCGTTTTTGCCGCGCAGACGCTCTTTTCCATCCAAAGCCATGGCCGGCGTTGAGGCGTGGCCACCTTACAACGTGACCAAGTCCGCGCTGGACGCCCGTGTGAAGGCCGGGATTCTCCGTCCTCTCAAGGACGTTGAGTTTCCGGAGTGGATCGTTCCTTCGGTGAACGACAGGGAGCCAAACCCGCCCCCGGGCTATGTGGTTTGTTTCCTGTCGTTCTTAGACCGGGGGTTCGGAACTCCGGCCGGTCGACTGATCCGGGCTATCCTTCACTACTACGAGGTGGAGCTGCACAACCTCAACCCCAACTCGGTGATGCAGGCCGCCGTCTTCGCTACAGTTTGTGAGGGGTTTCTGGGGGTTCCTGCCCATTGGAACCTCTGGCTTCACCTTTTCAAGGCGGAGATGTCGGCCCGCTATGTAGGAGGGGAGAAGTTCCCCCTGCGAGTCGGTGGTTGCACGCTGCAACTCCGCCAGCAGCGGTCTTCCCAGTACATCTGGAGTGCGATGCCCTCGTCGAACCGGGGGTGGCAGAGCGGGTGGTTCTACCTCAGGAACGACGGTGGGCTTCTCCCGGCGTACACTGGGAAGATGGTGATAGAGAGCCCCCAGAAGTGGGTGTGGGGCGCTCCTACAGAGGAGCAGAAGAAGCTTGCCCTGCTTCTTGCGGGGCTTGAGAAGCTGCGGGATGCCCGAGTCACCGCGGCCACGGTGGCGATAGCGTTCCACAAGAGGAGTCTGCTTCCGCTGGCGCAGCGGCGGGTATTCATGTTTGAGATGACTTGGGACGTCCCCTGGGCTGGGACGAAGATGCTAGCCGAGCCGATATCGGCATCGGATATCACCACCCGAGTGGAGAAGACAACACACCCGGATATGAAGAACTCCCGGGCAGTGTTCGCCTAAACGGCCTAAACGGCCGATTAAACGGTCATTAAACGGTAAACGGTGGCAAACTATTTTGTTTAGGGGGTAAACGGGAAATTAAACGGTTGACCATTTAAACGGTCAAAAAAGGGGGAAAACGGTCTAAACGGCCTACACAGAACGGTTGTAAACGGTGTTAAACGGCTGTTTAAACGGCCGTTTAGGCAAAAACCAGGTGAATCTAGTTGAATTTTATATTAACAATTTGTATACTTAAATTTATTATATTTATAAATATATAAAATTGATTTGTTATATGCATAAATATGTATATTTAATTATTCTAACATGCATAAACATATATACATAATAAAGTAAATGGATTTTAGTTGCATAAATATGTATAAATGATAGAATGATTGATTTTACATTAAAAAATATGCACATTTTTGTAATATTGTGTAAAACCGTCTAGACCATTTTAATCCGTTTAAACACCGTCTAAACAGTTTAAACGCTAAACGAAGGGTGACCGACTGTTTATCGTTTAGCGTTTAGGATAACATTGCTCCCGGGTGGTGCCGATGCGCCCTGAAAAGAGCTACATTTCTCTGGTAAGATGCTGAATTTTTGCGCCTGTATCCTTATTCTTCCTGCCTTTTTCTTGACCGCTTGGTCATTTGCAGAGGATGGGGGTCGTCAGGGATTCCCTGCCCCCTGTCCCAGAGGACAAGGAAATCCGGGCCAAGAATCGGGCCCGGAATGAGGAACAGAAGAAGGCCAAGGAGGACAAGAAGGCCAAGGTGGCCCGAAAAGCGCAAAGGCGGGAGATCTCCGCCAAGAACCACCGTGAAGCTGAGAAGGCGGGGGTCGCCCCGCCCCCCTCTCCTGAGACTTCAGTCTCGGAGATAGAGGGCGGGGGAGACAACGTCGACTGGCTTGACGAGCTGGCGAAGGAGGACGACATAATCCCCCTGCTGGCGGGGGGATTGAGACCCCAGAGGGGTCAAAGGCCCGAGGGGGGTCGGAGGCCCCCGAGGGGACTCAGGCGCCGGGGGGCGGATAGGCCGTCCCCCACATAATTGTGGATGATGAGGACAGCGCCCCTCGGGAGGGTTTGGTCCCCGTGGGTCCCCAAGAGGGGGAGAAGGCGTTGGAGTGCGAATCCAAGGCGCCCCCTTAACCGGCAGCGCCAGAAGGCGTAACCGAGCCGTGCCCGGTGCCCAGGGCGGGGGCCGGCGCCTCGGTGGAAGCGACGCAGGCTGAGACCACCATCGTGGCCCCTGCGCCGTCTACTGGCGAGACGGGGGTCCAGCCGACGGGCCCTGGCGCTTTGGGAGGGCCCCAAGGAGCTCTGAGCTCCCAGAAGAAGGCTGTCCCCCGAGCGAGGTACGTATAGGATCTCTGATCCTTCCGTTGATTTTTTGTTTTTCTCTTTCTTCTAACTCACGTTATCTTCTTCAGCCGGAAGCAAAAGGCGGCACCGGTGGTGCTGGCCCCCCTGAAGGCCGTGAAGAGGGGGACGCAGTCGACCCCTGGGTCGGCGAGGCCCACGTCACCGCCCCCTCTGGGCCGCAAGGAGGGGGAGTGCCATCGGGGGCAAGGCACGGGGGTGCTGAGGCCTCACGGGCCGGAGGAGACGGCTCCTGCCGCTGGGGCTATGCCTCCGCCGGAGGATTTGAATCGGGGAGGCGCGGTTCGGCCCGCGCAAGTTATGGAAGGCCGAGCCATCGTGGCGTCCGACACGGCGCCCGAGGCCCCTCGGCTGGAGGGGAGGGCGATGCCCGATGGGGTAAGAGCCCCGTATTCTGGCCCAACCTCGACGACACAGAGGGAGGGGCCAGATTCGTTCTGGATGACCCGTCGGAGGATTACCTCTAGCAGGGTCTGGACGCGTGCGGGCGTGCCAGCGTCGAGGCCATCAACCGAGCTTCTCAGCTCGTGAGCTGAGACATGTATAACTTGGCCCAGGTAAGGCTTCCTCCCATGTTGTGAAGTGTTTTTGCTCTATTTTGCCATACTGAATCCCTGTGCGACTTCCGATTCTGTAGGCACTCAAGGCTACGTCCTTGGAGAAGTCAGTTTTTCTCCGCAGGGAAAGAGACGCCTGGGCGACTGTTGATATTTGGTAACGCAATTAGGAAATGATCCGCAAGCGCACGGATATCGGTGAGCATTTCACCCGGGAGGTTTTCCAGAGTATCGTATTTATATTTTTACCACTGGGAGAAAGGGTGCATCTGACTAACCAAATCTATTGCTACTACCCCTTTAGGCTACAAAGAATGTCTCTCGATGTGAGTGATGTATAGAGAAGACTGTAACTGTAGTCTCGTTCTAACCTTGGTAAGGATGATCTACTGTTCTATTGGGGAGGCTCACGGAATCTAGACAACACAAAGGATGTTCGACCCGCACCTATAAACCTACCCGTCCTGCTAACGAGATATGATCTACAAAGGTAACTCGAAAATGTCACGTTCCTTGCTACTACCACGGTCCAGCTAGTCAGGGGATATCTATGAGTACCCTAGCCTAAACACCACGTTTACGCTAACAAGTGATTACTCTAATACTCAACCGGAAGAGGATTAAAGTAAACTCATAAACTAAAGAACAATAAAACAAGAACTTACTAGTATTAGAAGTCGAATTACTGAAGAATCTTAGAAGCAAGCCTCGGGTTAGGAGACTTGATCCCGCAGGTACAACTCGGAGTAGACATCGACAGGCCGGCCTTCCTCCGATCCACACCTCCACTCTATCTCTCTCAATCTAGTAGAAACTAGAAGATCTATTTCTACTTTACATTGGTTGCTAAGCCTAAAAAGAAATATTATTTAGAGAAGAGGTTTTCCTTCGAGGGCACCCCTCAATCTCTATGATAATTTCTTGTCTCCTCCAGGGGCCAGAGGGGGTCTCCTTATATAGTCCTCCCCTTCTATGCGTTTTTGGGTCGATAGGCGAGGTGGTACTATGTTATTCTGGATCCAATAGGTCGGTGGAACGTCCCGAGCGAAAGAGTCCTGATTTGGCTCCAACAGGGGGGCGGGCGCCCAGGCTACCAGGGTGGGCGCCCTGGGCCTGGCCCCTTTCGGGCTCCGCTTCCTTCCCGTGGCTTCTGGAGTCTTCTAGATGGTAGAAAATTGCGCGGTGGGTTGATATCTCTATGTAATCCCGACATGTGGGCCTTTCTTCCTTATTTCCTGATAACCCCCTGCAGAAGTAGACAAATACCAAAACTCGTGGAATTCTGTCAGATAAAACCCTAAGTCTAGATGTTGATTTCATTTGGATCCTTTTCTTTGTTTATTTGATAATTAAATTTGATACTTAAGGACCGTCAACAAACTCCCCCAAGCTTACCTCTTGCTCGTCCCTGAGCAAGGATGAACTCAAGAGTTTCTGCAGTGGTTTCATTTCTTAGAAGTACACACGCATTTAAGCAAGATATCATCTCTGAGTTAGAATAAACTGTTAAGACTTAAAACTTACTTACTTTACCTACACCATAGGACTTGTAACCGTCACTTCTGTCTTGAGTGGTTAAAAGATAGAACAGTCTAGCCAAGTGCCATGTCTCTTATTCTTGATCAGCTATAGCTCTGGGGTTTTTGCAGATTTTCAAATAAAACTCAGAAATTCCTTGTATGATTCTCTCAGGTCTCTCTTTTGTGGTATTTTTGGATCCTTACCAAGGCAGTGATGGTATATGCCTTCTCTCAAGATATGTAGTATTTGTGGTATGAAGCATAGTAACATTGTCTTCTCTCTCACCCTACTCTAATAAGGCTTTAATATCTGGAGCTTATAGGTGGGAGATAAAGTATACATACTTACAAGACATTTATTGCATAGTCAAACCATGGATCCAAAGTAACAAATCAATAAGCCAAATCAAGATGTGCATGTGTGGCGAATGAATGGTGTATGGTGATGATGGTGATAACAATGGTGAAAACAATGGAGGTGGAAGTCTAATTCTACTTTGCTCTTTGAGGGGATACATACCTTCCTTGCTTTTGAAACTTTATGAGGAGAATGAGATGCTCTTCTTTTTTTTTCTTTCTTTCTTTCGAGGTTCCGAGCACTTGCTCCTTTTCATTTCCTCGTATCTTTTATTTTCTTTTTCTCTCTTTTTTTTTCTTCAGAGCATTCATCTCTTGAGATAATATAGCAAGTGGTAGTAACAAGATAACTTGAGCATTTATTTCACAAGGGGAAACAGAAATATTTTTGGTTATTCTCTCCCGGATTAGGAGTAGAATACTTTTGGGTGGTTTTGGAGATGGAAATGAGTGGATATATGTGGATGGTACTTCCGGAGTAGAAGTAGTATGTATGAGTGAACGTGCAAGTGAATCTTGATTTAACCACATGACAAGCTCCTAAGGGTCTACACAGCTTGACCACACTCAATGCTCATAAGCAGTAAATAGTAAATGTGTGGCTCAAGGTCTAGCAAGCATGTATATATGGCTGTGGTAGGAATTTAAACTCTCATCATACAGGAACTCATCATGCAACATTTTAAAGATTTTCAAAGATAAAATTCTCCAGAATTCTAGCATCTCTAGGAACAGATAAACAGCAGCTCAACCTTCCCATATCGTATCCGTTAACAACTTAGACTTCAGATCAAGTTTTCATCCCACAAGTTTAGGTCTAGAGCAAGCCTTAAATTATAACAGTTATATCTAAACTTGAGAGAGAACTTCAAATTTGCAAATTAGGCAGAGCAACTATTCATCATATCCATGCTTAAGTTTTATTAGATACAGATTAGCATAGCCACTTTATTTATTTATTAAACACACTAAGCAAAATATATATAAGCATAAAATCTTTATTTGGTTTTTCATAGTTATGTGTATTTATATTCTAATATAGTATAAGTATAAAGATAGATAGAAATACTTATCGAGATAAATGGGGGTGCTCACCCCCAAGCTGAATTTTGACGTAATTTCTCTTGATGTAGCTAGCAGGTGGCAGAGGTGTGTTTGAAAGTCAGCAGTATTTTGACAGCGATTAGAATGTCCTCCGTTTGCTAGTCTTCTTGATTCTTAAATTCTGTGGAGCTCAAATAGACAACAAAGCTTGTGGAACTGGTTAAGTGTTAGCATAAATATCTAGCCTTTATCATATTGAGACTCCTTAATAAATATTATTCCCTATTTTTATATTTTTGTTTTTATAAAGCAGAAAAATATTTATTTTATTTTTATGCCACCACAGTGAATGTACTTATGGGTTTTATGCCACTCGTCTACTCACATGGGGCTTACAATTTTTTTTTCACATTTTTATTTTCTTTCTAGGATAATACGAACATGATTAACTAAGTAAACTATTTGAAATAATTAAAAGGGAAAGGATAACTACCAAGTTTACCTCTTGGCAAGGCGTTCGGTGTTTTTAAGTCCTCCGAACGTGACTCTCCATTTTCTTAATCGTCCTGGGATTCGCTGGATGACGTAGTCGGTGATTCTGGTGGCGCCTCCTCTTCGTGTGTAACTATCTTCTCTTTCCACATGTGACTCGGTGCTACGGTCTCCTCAGGACAGTTCTGTTCAAGCTGTATGTCTTCAGTCCTTATCACTTCTCCTTCGTAGTCTACCCGTCCGTCCTTGATGATTTGCCTCCTCTGGTTGCGGTTGCGTTGTCTTCTTCTTGTCCTGACCTGCTTAGAATCTTCAACTATATAATCATTAAAGTAGTGGCGTACCTTTCTCAGAGGGGAAGCACATGTGGACTTCTCCGGTTCCAATATAGATAATGGCTTTGATAGTGTTTAGGAA
Organism: Sorghum bicolor; assembly: GCF_000003195.3. NCBI lineage: Eukaryota > Viridiplantae > Streptophyta > Magnoliopsida > Poales > Poaceae > Sorghum > Sorghum bicolor. The sequence goes on along the minus strand of NC_012870.2, from coordinate 30,684,184 downwards.
CGGTCTTCCAAGGATGGTGGATGGATCATACTTGTCTTCTCCCATGTCAATAACTTGAAAGTCATCTATAGCTGAATGTATATTGGTTGTAGGGGCATGGTTTTATGCAGGAGCTGATAAGTGACTACGGCCATTATGTTGACGTCAGATCCGGTGTCGTAGAGTGTCTTCTGAAAAGAGTATCTCCTTGAACTGCAGTAACCTTCTTAGCTGACTTGGTCCACATTTGCTTGTTCCTGTTCCTCCTGTTGGTCCTCTTCCTTGGTTGATGTCGGGGTTGCTCTGAAGTTTGTGTAGTTTTGTTCTTGAAGGAAAGTCTCCTTCTTCCCCTTGATGTAGAGACTGATCTTGGCAGCATTAGCGTAGATGACAGCTCTAGTGTTTAGGAATGGCCTCCCTAAGATGATGGGTGCCCTCTCCTCAGTACCAGTCTCTATCACCACGAAGTCTGCTAGAGCGTACAAGGTACCAACTCGGATGCAGAGTTTCTTCAATATTTTCTTTGGGAAACTGAGTGTCTGATCTGCAACCCTGGGCATAATGTTGACGCTGGAGCCAAAGTCGCAGAGTGCTTCTGGGAAGTCCACCATGCCGATGGAGATCGGGATGACGGGGCGTCCTGGATCACCTCTCTGAGTAATTAGGCCTCTGTTGATTCCAGCCTTGATTTTGTTGAGGACGGTTGTAGTAATAGTTGTTATTGTTGTTGATGTAGTTCACGTCCTCAAGCATCTCAGGGCAGTGATTGCCTGAGCGTCCAGTATCTCCAGTGTGTTTGTGCTCGTAGATCCTAGTTCTTCACTTGGTGGAATTTGGGAGTTGTAAAACTCCTTCATATTATGCTCGAAGTGTTCCTGCTCATAGAGACAAGGTAGAGATCAAGTGCATGGGCCCTGTTGGTGGAAAACACCAACAGAACCAAAAGTGTATTTGTTCTTCTCTAACCTTAAGCATAGTGAGCAAGACAAAATTGATGGATCATGAGTGTAGCATTTGTCAGATCAGATGGCTCAACCTAATGGAAAGATAATCTATCTATATTTATGTTTTGTTTATATCTTCCAAAGATTGCATGTGCAATACTTTAGCTTATATGATTAGGAGTGTGGGGTCACGAAGGTAGTACTAAGAACAAAGATTAAAGGACTAAACATGTTGAATTAATTAAGTTGGTTAATTTGGAGTTATAAATCATACATGTTTGTCTCTTTATTTATGTGAATGCCAGAACCAAGGAGGGGCTTATAAAAGTGTTAGTCAAGTATCTTAAGATGTTACCTTACTTGAAGAGTGATGGTATAGTATCACCTTGTGGAAGCTTTCCTTTCTTAGCGGTTGTGCATCGTGTTTGTGGCACCCTCCATGAATCATCTCTTATGAGCTACGTCTTTCTTGTGCAAATTGTTAAACTTCATGTGTCACTTTCTTCATCTCTAATGAGTTCGCATCTCAGGACTTCCCAGGTTGTTATTGAAAGTTTTCCTACAGGGGTTAGTCCAACAAAATATACCAATATCTACTCAAGCAGTTTTTAGTTCAGTAACCAAACTAGACTCCATGTCTAATCAGATTAAGGAAGGCTATTTAACCTAGGCACCACGCTTAATTTAAATGCCATTGGAAGTGTGACCCGTACTTCCAAACTAACACTTACTAGGATAAACAAAGGTAGCATGATGGCTTTTATAGAGATCTACTCAAGTGGAGATGAAGTAGTGTGATTAGTATTTAACAAATTGAGCATGTCTCAAAGGTAAGGACAACCAACATAGCAACATGGCAAAGGATGTTTTATGTAAAATACTCCCCCAAGCTTGAATTTTGCAAAATTCAAGATTGGATGAATTTAATTTAATGTTGCATGATGATTGGTTGGGCATACCTTGCGCTTGTCATTCATCCGATCTTCTTGCTCCAATCCTAGAAAGGTTAGTGGCAAGAATACCCGAAGGAATATTTCTACAATTATCTTTATATGCTCAATACACAAGGCAATGTTGCAAATAATTAGAAGTGCTTGTTTTAGGACACTAAGCTTGTCCTTGCGGAACCATCAATTAACTCAACGAGATCTGCAATATTTATTATAGACATATGCATCGACAACCGCCCTTTTAAAGTTTTTATAAATAGAAAGGAAGAAGGGGTTGGAGATCTCAAATGTGGTAAGGATGGAGAGACAAATTGATTGGAGAGATGTTTTATATGAGCAAGGACTGGGTGAGGTATTTATGAAATAACTTCCATGCTCACTGTTGTTTCTCTCATTCTCAAACTCCAAGGATGATTCTTCATGAATGCTTAAAATTCCTCTAGGATTGTCGCTCAAGTTTGTTTTATCTATCCATTCAATGGTGATAGCACATGGATTTTTAATGCCCTCTAGCCATTGGTGTTGCTCTTCTCGATCCTCCTTCTTATGCATGGGATGTCTAGAGAGATTCATAGGATTATCGGGAGGTTCAAGAGAAAGAGCATAGTAGAATTTATTAAGCTCAAGGATGGGTTGGATAGCCGAATTATGGGATTGAAATGTTTGGAAATCGGCTATTGAAACTTCCTTTCCTCGTCTGGGAGATAATTCCTTCTCTATCTCTAAGATTTTTCTATGAAGACTAGTACAAGAAGGATGTCCACAAATGAAGACATACCTACCTTTACTAATAGATAAAGACCAATGGTTATATGATTAAGACCAATGTGAAAATATCTAGGAAAAACATGGTCTTGTAGGGCTAGGTCTAAACCAGAATTTATAAAAAGATTAACAGATTCCCTAGGTGTAGCTAAAAGTGTATTATCTTCTTGATTAAAAGATAGGACCTCGGCTATAGAAAAGGGTTGGTTTTGACCTATTGCAATCAACTCCGGACACAGATCATAATTAGGGGCAGGACGTGTTGACTCCCATGGTCTATGGCTGGTTTCCGAAGGTGCAAAGAATTTAATAATAGGTATGGAATTTGAGTTATCCATAAAGATAAAAATAAAAAGATAAATGAATAAAAGTATAAAAGTATAATACAAGATAATAGCAAGACTCAAAGTTATCTCAGCAAACCGTCTTTCTCCCCGGCAACGGCGCCAGAAATGCTTGTTGATATTTGGTAACGCAATTAGGAAATGATCCGCAAGCGCACGGATATCGGTGAGCATTTCACCCGGGAGGTTTTCCAGAGTATCGTATTTATATTTTTACCACTGGGAGAAAGGGTGCATCTGACAAACCAAATCTATTGCTACTACCCCTTTAGGCTACAAAGAATGTCTCTCGATGTGAGTGATGTATAGAGAAGACTGCAACTGTAGTCTCGTTCTAACCTTGGTAAGGATGATCTACTGTTCTATTGGGGAGGCTCACGGAATCTAGACAACACAAAGGATGTTCGACCCGCACCTATAAACCTACCCGTCCTGCTAACGAGATGTGATCTACAAAGGTAACTCGGAAATGTCACGTTCCTCGCTACTACCACGGTCCAGCTAGTCAGGGGATATCTATGAGTACCCTAGCCTAAACACCACGTTTACGCTAACAAGTGATTACTCTAATACTCAACCGGAAGAGGATTAAAGTAAACTCATAAACCAAAGAACAATAAAACAAGAACTTACTAGTATTAGAAGTCGAATTACTGAAGAATCTTAGAAGCAAGCCTCGGGTTAGGAGACTTGATCCCGCAGGTACAACTCGGAGTAGACACCGACAGGCCGGCCTTCCTCCGATCCACACCTCCACTCTATCTCTCTCAATCTAGTAGAAACTAGAAGATCTATTTCTACTTTACATTGGTTGCTAAGCCTAAAAAGAAATATTATTTAGAGAAGAGGTTTTCCTTCGAGGGCACCCCTCAATCTCTATGATAATTTCTTGTCTCCTCCAGGGGCCAGAGGGGGTCTCCTTATATAGTCCTTCCCTTCTATGCGTTTTTGGGTCGATAGGCGAGGTGGTACTATGTTATTCTGGATCCAATAGGTCGGTGGAACGTCCCGAGCGAAAGAGTCCTGATTTGGCTCCAACAGGGGGGCGGGCGCCCAGGCTACCAGGGCGGGCGCCCTGGGCCTGGCCCCTTTGGGGCTCCGCTTCCTTCCCGTGGCTTCTGGAGTCTTCTAGATGGTAGAAAATTGCGCGGTGGGTTGATATCTCTATGTAATCCCGACATGTGGGCCTTTCTTCCTTATTTCCTGATAACCCCCTGCAGAAGTAGACAAACACCAAAACTCGTAGAATTCTGTCAGATAAAACCCTAAGTCTAGATGTTGATTTCATTTGGATCCTTTTCTTTGTTTATTTGATAATTAAATTTGATACTTAAGGACCGTCAACAGCGACCTGCGAAAACGAAAGGGCTGCTAGGGAGGCAGCTGAGGGGGAGCTCGCGAAAGAGTGCGAGATCTCTGCCGAGCTTCGGCAGAAGTGCTTGGCTCTCGCATCCGAGGCTCAAGAGGCCCGAGAATAGGTCACCCCCCTAGAGAAGAGGGTCAGGGACCTTACCTAGGAATCCGAGGAGCAGAAGGCGGCGGCTGAGAGGTATAAGGGCGAGGTTGCTCGGCTTGAGGCTTTGCTCGCCGAAAAAGACCTTGCCCTGAACCAAACTCAGGCTGACCTTGCTGCTGCTCAGAGCCAGGTGGCCAGCTGGCACCAGAGCTCGGCGGAGCACGAGAAGCGAGCCGAGGGTAAGACTTGCGTTTTTTACCTCGGCCCCCTTCGTTCTTTGGGTTAACTTTCCTGACTTCCCATTTTTTGCTCTGCTTTTCAACAGAGTTAGAGAGGAAGGTGGTCGAGGCGACCTCTACTGCCGAGGCTCTGCAGAGGTCCCTTGACACCGAGGTTTTGGACCGCTCGGCTCTTGAAGCCGTGGTCACCTCGGCGTGTGAGGGGCTCGGGGTGCCGGCGTCGGGATCGTCGCTGCGGAGTCGAGTCGAAGCCCTTTACTCCTGGGCTGGGGAGAGGATGAGGGAGGCGCTCCACGCCGGGGTGAAGAAAGCCCTAGCGGTGGTGAGCTCCCACTATGCCGGCATTGACTTGTCGGCGGTCTGTGAGGGCTACGTCCTCCTCGACGATGAGACGGAGGCCCAGGAGGAGGTGCAGAGGCTTGAAGACGCCGCGACTGCCCCCGGGGATGCCTTGGCCGCCTTCTTCGATGACGAGGTGGAGCTTCCCCCCTCGGGGCTCGAGGGCCTGCGCAGGTAGGGCAACAAGGCCCTTTAAGTTAGATTTCTTTTTCTTTTTGTAGATGTTAAGGCCAGTGGGCCTTGTATTGTATATACAATGTTAATGCCAAGTATGGATGTTTATATGACTGTTCCTTTTAAGCTTTTTCTTGAGTGTCTTGTTTTCTTTTACCTTATGCCGACCCGCCTCGGTAGCGCAAGGTCGGGTGAGCTGCTTAGAGTTTGCGCTAGCCAGAGTCCCCGAGCCTAAGTCTTTTTCCTTTTTCCTTAGTAGCTTTTAGAAGTCTAGATCCGCCCCCCGACCCTAAGGTGAGTAGAGGTCGTCTTTGCTCGTGAGCGCGGATCTTTTCTCGGGCTCATGCCTTAAGATTTAGGGGATGAATTTTCGGTTTCTTAAATCTTTTTAGAAAAGAGGAGGAAGACCTTGGGTCAGGGTTCCTTTAACTTGTGCGAAAAAAGGAAAAAAAGATTTGGAGTCGCCACAGGGGGTTCCCCCCATGTAGCCCCCGAGGGAGGCTCGGACTCTGCTAGGCAGGTCCGGGGCTCTTTGATAAGAAAAGGCCATATAACTTAAACTTTCATTTATTCTTTCAAGGTGATGAACAAACGGAAATTTTTACAAAGTTCTAAGGGTAAAAGCGATGTAGCTATTCTATGTTCCACGCGTTTTTGAAGACCTCCCCTGCTTCATTGGCGAGCTTGTATGTGCCGGGTCGGAGGACTTCGGCGATGACAAAAGGTCCTTCCCAGGAGGGTGAACTTGTGACGACCCTTGTTGCTCTACCTGAGCCTCAGCACCAAGTCGCCGACTTGAAAGGCTCGGCCTCGGACCCGTCGTGCATGGTATCGGCGGAGGGCCTGCTGGTACTTGGCGGAGTGTAGGAGGGCCACATCTCTAGCCTCGTCCAGCTGGTCCAGCGCGTCTTCTTGGAATATTTTGCAGCTATTCTCGTCGTAGGCTTGTACCCTTGGGGACCCGTACTCCAGATCCGTGGGGAGGACGGCTTCCGACCCATAGACCATGAAGAACGGGGTGAAGCCTGTGGCTCGGCTTTGGGAAGTCCTTAGACTCCAGACCACGGCCGGTAACTCTTTGAGCCATCTTTTTCCAAATTTGTTCAGTCGGTTGAAAATCCTGGGCTTCAAACCTTGGAGGATCATGCCGTTGGCACGCTCCACCTGACCGTTGGTCTTGGGATGAGCCACTGCTGCCCAATCCACACGTATGTGGAGTCTGTCGCAGAACTCCAGGAATTTTCGCCCGGTGAACTATGTGCCATTGTCGGTGATTATGGAGTTCGGAACTCCAAATCGGTGGATGATGTCCGTGAAGAACAACAAAGCTTGTTCGGCCTTGATCCTTGTGATGGGTCAGACCTCAATCCACTTGGAGAACTTGTCGATTGCGACAAGCAAGTGGGTGAAGCCCCCGGGCGCTTTTTGCAGAGGCCCGACAAGGTCGAGACCCCAGACGGCAAAGGGCCAGGTGATGGGGATAGTCTGCAGAGCCTGGGCAGGGAGATGAATCTGCCGAGCGTAAAAATGGCATCCTTCACAGGTCCGCACGATCTCCGTGGCGTCGGCCACGGCGATGGGCCAGTAGAAACCTTGTCGGAAGGCGTTTCCTACCAGCGTTCGAGCCGCGGCGTGGTGGCCACAAGCCCCCAAGTGTATGTCCTGCAGGAGCTTGATACCCTCCTGACGTGGGATGCAACGCATAAGGATGCCGGTGGGGCTACGCTTATACATTTCCCCGTCGAGGAGGACAAAAGTCTTGACCCGACGAGCCACACGCCTTGCCTCAGCCTGGTCTAGAGGTAGAGTACCATCGACGAGGCGTTGCAGCAAGGGGTAGCGCCAGTCTGGCGAGTCGTCAGGTGCAGGGGGCTCGGGCTCGATGTCCATGGCCTCCTGCTCCGGAACGGCGGAGTCGCTGGGGTTGGGGTTCGGTTCGTTTGGGGGTGGATCCGACCCTACGTCATCTTTGTAATCGACAGAAGGCTTGAAGAGGTCGCTGACGAAAACATCCGGGGGGACTGTGGCCCGCTCGGACGCCATCTTGGCGAGCGCGTCGGCGGCCTCATTATATTTCCTTAACACGTGGTTAAGTTCGAGGCCGTCGAACTTTTCCTCCAGGCGTCGGACCGCTTTGCAGTATGCGTCCATCTTGGGATCGTGGCAGCTAGACTCTTTCATGACTTGGTCGATGATGAGTCTAGAATCGCCTTGGACCTCGAGCCGTTTGATCCCAAGCTCGATTGCGATGTGGAGACCGTTGGCGAGGGCCTCGTACTCCGCTGTATTGTTTGAGGCGGGGAAGTGGAGTCGGATCGTGTACCGCATCCTTACCCCGAGGGGTGAGATGAAGACGAGGCCGGCACCAGCCCTGGTTTTCATCAAAGACCCGTCAAAGTACAAGGTCCAGCATTCGTGCGGGATCTGTGGAGGGGGGAGCTGAGTCCCAGTCCACTCTGCCACAAAATCTGCTAGGACTTGCGATTTTATGGCTTTCCGAGGCTCATAGGTGATCCCATCACCCATAAGTTCTATGGCCCACTTAGCAATTCTACCATTAGCTTCTCGGTTCTGAATTACTTCCCCCAGAGGGAAAGATGACACTACCGAGACTAGGTGAGACTCAAAGTAATGGCGGAGCTTGCGTCGGGCCAAAACTACAGCGTAGAGTAGTTTTTGGATTTGGGGGTATCGGGTCTTTGTGTCGGATAGTACTTCACTGATGAAGTATACCGGTCTTTGGACCGGTAGGGCGTGCCCTTCTTCCTTCCTCTCGACCACGATAGCTACGCTGGCCACCTGATCAGTGGCTGCGACGTAGAGAAGAAGTGGTTCCCCCTCGGCGGGAGGTACCAGGATAGGAGGGTTGGTGAGCAAAGCCTTGAGCTTGTCAAGGGCTTCCTGGGCCTCGGGGGTCCAGGAAAAATTCTCGGATTTCCTTAGTAACCTATACAGAGGTAGCCCTTTTTCCCCGAGACGAGAGATAAAATGGCTTAGGGAGGCTTGGCATCCCATGACTCTCTGTACTCCCTTTAGGTTACGAATCGGGCCCATGTTTGTGATGGCCGAGACCTTTTCTGGGTTCGCCTCGATCCCTCGCTCAGACACAATAAACCCAAGGAGCATGCCTTGGGGGACCCCGAAAACGCATTTTTCGGGGTTGAGTCTGATCCCCTTTGCCCTAAGGCATTGGAACGTTTCTTCCAGGTCGGCAACTAGGCCGCTTGCTTTCCTGGACTTGAGGACAATGTCGTCTACGTAAGCCTCTACTTTTCTGCCTATGAGGTCCCCGAAGACCTGGAGCATACATCGTTGGTATGTAGCCCCCGCGTTCTTAAGGCCAAAAGGCATGGTTACGTTGCAGTACATTCCGAAAGGGGTGATGAAAGAAGTCGCGAGGTGGTCGGATTCTTTCATCTTGATTTGGTGGTAACCGGAATAAGCATCAAGAAAAGATAAAATTTCACATCCCGCGGTGGAGTCAACTATCTGATCAATATGAGATAATGGAAAAGGGTTTTTCGGACATGCTTTATTTAAACTAGTGTAGTCTACACACATCCTCCACTTCCCATTTTTCTTTTTAACTAGCACAGGGTTAGCTAACCACTCGGGATGGAATACCTCCTTGATGAATCCGGCCGCTAGTAGCTTGTGGATCTCCTCCCCGATGGCTCGGCGCTTTTCCTCGTCGAATCGGCGCAGGCATTGCTTCACGGGTTTGGAGCCGGCTCGGATGTCCAAGGAGTGCTCGGCGACTTCCCTCGGTATACCGGGCATGTCCGAGGGACTCCACGCAAATACGTCGCCGTTTGCACGGAGAAAGTCGACGAGCACCACTTCCTATTTGGGGTCGAGGCTGGAGCTGATCCTCAACGCCCTGCCTTCAGAGGTCCCGGGGTCAAGGAAGACTAGCTTGGTCTCCTCTGTCGGCTCGAAGCTCCCGGCGTGGCGCTTGGGGTCAGGGACGTCCTGGTCGCAGTCGCCGAGGCCGGTGAGGATGGCTAGAGACTCAGCTAGAGCCTCGGCCTGCTCGATGCACTCGACATCGCATTGATAGGCGTGCTGGCTGGTCGTGCTAACAGTAATGATGCCTTTTGGCCCTGGCATCTTGAGCTTGAGATAGGTGTAGTTGGGGATGGCCATGAACTTGGTGTAGCACGGTCGTCCCAGGATTGCGTGGTAGGTTCCTGGGAACCCGACCACGTCGAAAGTGAGGACCTCCCGTCTAAAGTTGTCGGGGGTCCCAAAGCAGACGAGCAGATCGATCTGACCGAGGGGGTGGGCACGATGTCCCGGCACCACTCCGTGGAATGGCGAAGTGTCGTTCCTCAGCCGGGACTTACTGATCCCCATAAGGGCCAGAGTCTCGGCATAAAGGATGTTGAGACCGCTGCCTCCGTCCATCAACACCTTAGTGAGATGAGTCTCGGCGATGATGGGGTCGACTATCAAGGGATAACTCCCGGGATTGGGGATCCGGTCCGGGTGATCCTGTCGGTCGAACGTGATTGCGCTCTCGGACCACTTGAGGTACGAGGGCGTGGCCGTGCTGACTGCGCAGACTTCCCGGAATTCGCGTTTCCTCTGACTCGTGGTGAGGCGAGCCGCGCGTCCCCCAAAGATCAAGAGACAGTTCTTGATCTTGGGAAAACCATCCCCTTGAGGGTCGTCGTCCTTGGGGGGCTCTTCAGCGCCCTCCTTGGAGATGAGGTCGGTGTAGTATCGATGCAGGACAGTGCACTCCTCTAGGGTGTGCTTGGTTGGTCCCCTGTGATAGGGGCATGGCTTCTTCAACATCTCGTCGAAGAGACCGGGGCCGGCAGGAGCCCGCTTGGGGTTCTTGCGATCTGCCGCGGCGACCAGATTGTCGTCCGGCTGGCCCTGCTTCCCCTTGCGGCCTTTCTTCTTCTTCCTGGGGTCACGAGAGCCCGAGGCCTCGGTGGTCTCGGCCTTTTGTTTTCCCTTGGCTGTGCCGTCGGAGAAAATAGCACCAACTGCCTCTTCGCCTGAGGCAAAGTTGGTGGCCATGTCGAGCAGCTGGCTGGTGCTCGTGGGGGTCTTGCGATCGAGTTCGTGTACCAGCTCTTTGCAGGTGGTACCGGAGATGAAGGGCCCGATAACGTCGGATTCCGTGATGTTGGGGAGCTCGGTGCACTGCTTGGAGAAACGCCTGATGAAGTCTCGGAGGGACTCATCGAGCTTCTGCCTGCAACTCCTGAGGTCCCAGGAGTTCCCAGGGCGCACATATGTGACCTAGAAGTTCCCGACGAAGATCTTGACTAGGTCGGACCAGTCATGGATCATGCGCTCAGGGAGGTGCTCGAGCCATGCTCTGGCCGTATCGGCCAGATGTAGTGGGAGGTTGCGGATGATGAGCAGGTCATCGTCCGCTCCGTCTAGCTGGCACGCTAGGCGGTAATCCGCCAGCCAGAGCTCAGGGTTCGTCTCCCCGAAGTACTTGGTGAGGTTGGCGGGCTGTCGGAATCGCGCCGGGAACTTGGCTCTACGTATAGCCTCGCTGAAGACGCGCGGGCCCGGAGGCTCTGATGATGTGCTGCGGTCGTGGTCGGGGTCGTATCTTCCGCCTCGGCGCAGTCGATAGCGCCGAGACTTGGCCTCGTCCCTGTCACGCCGTCTGGCCTCGAGAGTGGCTCGAACGTCCGCGTCAGCCCCGACACGATCGTGGACTGATGGGTCCCTGTTGCCCCCTTGCGTGTTAGGGGGTAACGGGCCCTGTACTGTTGGTGCCTTGTTAGGAGAGGGTCAGTCCTCTTGGCGCCTCGTGCCGTGGGACTGTGATGCAGAACTTTCCGCGTTCTGCACCACGGCTTGCTCCAGGAGGCCACGTAGCCCCTGGCGCACTCTCCTTCCTTCAGGAGTCGATGGCTCGGGCATTGCCCTGAGGAGGAGTGCGGCGGCCATTACATTCTGGCTGGCCGTGCTGAAGACCGGGGCGTCTCCCCCTTGGTCCTCGACAATGCGGCGGTTGACGTCTCGGGCGCGGCGTCTAGCCTCACCTCCGTCTCCGCGGCCGGACGGGTCTCGAACCAGGGCTTCACGGAGTTGTCGGAGGCGTGCACGTTCTTCTTCGAGTCTGGCCTCCAGCTCATCGACCTGCTAGAGGTCAGGGCGATGTCCCCCTGCGGGGGCTGATGCTGCCCCGCGGGCTCCAGGATCGGTTCCCGGAGTCGGGTTAGGTGGTGGAGTGGCGTTCCCTTGCCTAGAGGGCCCTATACCCCCTTGAGCGTTGTGGGGGGCTCCTTCGACCTCGAGGTTGAAGCACTCTCTTGACGGGTCATAGCTCCCGTCGTCGGAGTCGGAATAGCCGAGGCAGTAGTTGCTAGCCTCCAAGAAGCGCATGAAGGTCTCCGGGTCGCCACACCCGGAAAAGTCAGCGCCCGCCCACTCGTCATCGCCCGAAGTAGGGTCCTCTGGGTATGACGAAACGGGTGGCGAAGCCAGGAGATCCAGGGTAGACCTGAGATGGTGCCCTAGAAGTTCCGCGTACGCACTTAATGAAGTGCTCACGGAAGAGGCGTAAGTGGCGGCCGCGTTCCTGAGTCCAAAAGGGAGCTCAGGAGGCGCTGCTGTCTCTCCTCTATCCACAGGTGGAGGGGGACGGGACATTGAGGCCCCTTTGTCCCCCTTCTGGGAAACGGGCGGGAGTCGTGCCTTCCCCTTTAGTCGGGGTGGAACAGGAGGTTGTGATGGTCCCGTGTCGGTCCGTGAAGCGGAGCCTGACGCTCTGCGGGCCTTTCCTCTAGAGCGTGTCGAACCGGAGGAATGGGCGATCTGATGAGGAATATGCGGGGGGAGGGCCGGACGGACCCTGGCCTCAGTGGTAGGGTCAGAGATCCTGGATCTCTGACGCCCCCGCTAGGCATCGCTCGCATGGTGTCCCGAGCGCCTCCCACGCACTGACTGTGGTGGGATCGGCTCAGGACGCAGCTCGGTACCACCACGTGGTGGAAGGAGGACCATGTCATAGCTGGAGCCGAGGGACATGAACTCCAAACTCCCAAACATCATGATGGTGCCGTGGCGAAGTGGGTGAAATCCGTCTGCCATCCACGCCTTCCCAGTAGGGATAGGGGAATGTCACGCAAAAGGCCCCTACCTGGCGCGCCAACTGTCGGCGTCTAGACTCGTGGTCTAGACACAAACGAGTGAGAATATGCGTGACTACCTAAGCCTGGATGGTGATGCAAGTGAAACACAGAGGGTTTATACTGGTTCGGGCCTGGAATGCCCTACGTCCAGTGAGATCGGGGATCTGTATAGCCTTGCACCCAAAGGTGCTTGTACTAGGGGGATACAAGCAGGTTGCGAGAGAGGGCTAAGTCCCAAGTCTCGGCTTTGTGGTGGACAGAGTGCTGGTTGCTGCTCTGTGAGTAAATGCGGTGGCCGTGTGTGTATTTGGTGAACCTGCCCTTCGTTGTGAGCCCTGGCTCCCCTTTTATAGCCTCAAGGGAAGACAGGGATTTACATGAGTAGATTTCCCTCTGCCGAGTGGAAGAGCAACAGTCCCGACCCTGTAGGAGCTTGTCCACCCCGTCCTTGAAGCATGGCTGACAGCATGGCTGCTCCTGTGGAGGGTTACCGAGCCCTGTGGGAGTCGTGGGGGTCGGATCGATGACACTGCTGCTTGTCCTGTTAACAGTGGGAGAAGACAGCAAATAGTGATGCTGATTAACCTTCCCATTCCTCTTTTGCTGTGAGGCAGTACACCACAGTGAAAGAAGGTAAGGTCACAGTGGCCAGGGTGGTTGGAATAGTCGCCACCATGCCCTGCTGTGATATGGTAGTCACTGCGCCTGTCATGTCGACGGTACGGGCGTCGTGTGTCGGAAGCCTTGCCTCGATCTGGTGGGGTGTCGTTTGGCGCCCGAGCCCAGGGGGGTCGGGCGAGACGGAACTTACGTCCGAGGCCGAGGGGATCGGGCAAGGCGGTGTCTGCGTCCGAGCCTCTGGGGGGTCGGGCGTGATGGAACTTACGCCCGAGGCCCATTGGGGTCGGGTGAGATGGTGTTTGCGTCCGAGCCCTGGGGGGTCGGGCGTGCCGTGTTTTGAGCTCGAGATTGGAGGAGTAGATGATCTGGGGCCAGTGCCCTGTCGATTCGTGGATGACTTGCTCTGTCTTTTGCGCTTTTTATCGCTCTGATCTGGGTATCCCTTTTTATGGTACCCAACAGTTGTTTTATTTTGCTTACTGGATCATATCATATCCTTTTAAACTGACATGTTGTGGTTCCAAACACAAATTATTATGCCTGCTGAGTGCTGAGTGTACACTCATGGCACACATTTAGCAGGTCTCTCTGTCCTTTTATATTTTGAGGACTCTGCATGGTGATGATTTTATATTTTGAGGACTCTGCATGGTGATGATCGTCATGGGATTTCAGGGTAACTCTTACTGTTCCAACCTGTTTTTATTTAGGTGATGGGCCTGAGCTCCAGAATGCCCTCAAGGAATGGACTGGTTAGAGGACTGTCCCGAATGTCTTCATCAATAGGAAACATATTGGTGGCCACGATGGTGAGCCTCCTTTGTGAATTCCTGTCTACGATTATGCAAGACTATACAACATGTACACATGCTAGACCATCTCTCTGAAGTTACCTGACATGTTAACCTGTTCTGGCAGATACTATGGCACTGAACAATAATGGGAAGTTGGTGCCTCTGCTGATTGAGGCTAGTGCCATCACCAGTTCTACCTCAAAGACAGTCGTTAGTGCATGACATTTGTGTTACCATTCTTGTGCTTAAAATAAATATGTTTTGCAAGTGTTGAACTTGAAACTGTCAGATGCTATCCTGGATGTTGGATCCCTATGTACAACTGCCTAGACATTAGTCGAGTTATATTCCATTGTTAGTTGTGAACTCTACTGTTGTTGCTCTGTGTTTGCCTTTCTTCTATAAATACAAATAGATTTGCTTCAAAATGTACCATGATTGTTAATCTTCTGTTTCCTAAAATGATTCGGATGAAATGCGTTGCTGTTTGAATCAATTATCTTTCTTTCCTTCGTGTTCCTATGGATTGTGGTATGGATACATGTTCTTTCTAAGAACTGTAGCTCTCTGGTGAGCAATTGCAACGAGCAACAGAGCTCAGATTAGTTTTTTTTAATTCCTCAAAGTACAGTTTTTGTTGCTGAACCTATAGAAATTTTGTCAACCATTCCTTGCTTCTAAACAATTAGGAACTTATTTGTAGTATCCGAGACATGGCTTTACTGTTCCCTATTTATTCATGAGTGTATTATGGATTATATTATATGAATGATCATATGTAATTGTCTGAGACTAAAAATTATGAAAAAATTATCGTTGTTTCGTTGAAAATGGATGTTTTCAAGTGCATCCCTAGAATGAACCCGTAGCGTTAGCACGGGCGCTATACTAGTAAAAGAAAAGTAGATCTTCTCCGTCTATCATGATTCGCCTTTTAATTTTTTCCTCAAAACCCCACATCAAATAGAGGATATGAATTTCCTTTCTTATTTACCTCCACAAACCAAATAAAGTATTGGAACTAAAAGTCAATTTCTGACCTTAACTTCCTGTAGGCCGAACTCCCACTGCTAATTCTCATGCCTCTTTCCACGTAGTTGCCAAACACACCCTAAATGATTTTTTTTGGACGAGAACTAGAGAGTGGTTATGTGGACCCAGACCCCCAATTCCATTTTAGCATTCATTCACTCAAAACCAACAAATTCGTCTACTGACATGAGGTAGGACATCCGCTCACGTATTAGTCATTCACGAGACGCTGGGAACAAAATGCGTGGTGGTTTCATAGGGCTCAATTTTTTTCTTATTATTATTCTTTTTTATTATGTACATGAGCCATCCACTCATGTATTAGTGTATTATAGTATTTTTTGCTTTTCTATTATTTTTATTTTTTGTTATTTTTTATTTTTATAGTAAGCTATCAAATTTTCTTGTATATATTGTAAATATATATGAAGAAGTTTGTCTAGAATAAGTTATGTTATTCATGAAATTTATTATTAAAAACTATATAAAAAATTATTATAAAAACTGTGGTGATAAAGTTCGCTCCCCAAAATATTATACCGAAAATTATACGTGTAATTCCAATTTTGTATGAAATTATACTAGTGAGTTATGTTTCAAAAATATTATGTATAAAAGTTATGTACATAATTTTATAACTTTCTAAGAAAATATGATGATAAGTTTCGTCCACACATGGTTATTATCATCATCACACTATAAAAGAGCGAGTTTTTTTTAAAGAATCTCCATACATAATAACCGTTCGATCGGGACTTCGTGCTATATGAGCCCTCCGTCATACGTGATCTTACATCTTACATGTATATAAGATGTAAACGTGTATAACTCAAGCTCACGTCACATATGTACAGTCCTAAACAGACTCGATGATCTTGCAAAATTTCAATATAAATCCTAATGTGACATGGCTCTGTATAATAAATATAAAACAAAACGAGAAGAGGCAACGAACAAGACAAAGCAAAAAATCAAGCACGTATTCATTCAGGGTCTACATGACCAGACCGATTCTTCGACTCCAATATAAAATACATCAACAAAAAAACATATCATGAGAAGCATATCTTCCGGGAGGGAACTGCTAAAACAATGGAAGAAAAAGAAACTTCTACGGTGCTAAGTGAATTTTGAAAAGACAAACGCTTCTATTGTATTGTAATATGCTATACATAAGTTATCACTCATGAAAAATATGATTCTTATTACAAGAATACATATTTTCTTACATGAATACATATTTTCCTTTCATATTTTATTTTGCTTGGAAGTAAAATCTGACTCTTAGACTTCTTATTACGTGCAAACAAATAGAGGAAAGAAAAAACCAAAATAAAGAGAAAAGAAAAAAAACTAGGATGGATACAGTACCATGACTCAATAAACGAAAAACCAAAGTGAAAAATAGGATAGATATTTTGTGTTCATATCCCTAGAAAATATAATTGAATTGTCCGATATAAAATAAAGAAAGATGTTAGGCTCACTCTAAGATGAAAAAAAATTGCTCTCAAAAAAAGATGAAAAAAATTAAATTATTAAACTAGAAATGTACCTTTATTAAATACTGACAATACAATTAATATTTTCACTGTATTTGAAATAGATTCTAAAGACACGTGCGTGTCGCACATGCATATTTGCTAGTATATAAAAATTGCGAGTATAACTATTTAACTGTAAAAATAATTTTTTTCTAAAAAGAAAAAGTCAGGGGACCTGTAGGATTGTCGTTCGCTAATTTATGTGTACGAATTTTTGTAAAAAAATATTGTGAAAATGAATTTTTAAATACATAACCGCTCGATTCTATGTCAGGAAGACAGGAAAGCACTGAAGCCCGTTAAGGAATGATTAGGCTTAGCTTAGCATGCTTTCCGTGGGCTTGGCCCATTAGCTTTAGTCGGTGTGAGTCGGCTATATAGCTGTCGCCCTGATGAAGAACAGGGCATGTAACTGAATTCAGAAACCGTTCACCGACTCCTCCTCGCGGGCATCAGCCGCGTTCTTCTCAATCCTACCTCAGATTCTTTCTATCCTGATCCCAAATCTCTATTTCTATAGGAAGATTGTTACATTCTAGCCTAGCAGTCATTCGCTAATTGGTCCGATCGACCCAGATCCAGGGGCGACGCCACGTTGAGCTTGCCGAGTGCCCAGGCACCTGGGTAAAAAATATTTTACCACTAAACAGCTTCAAATTTATCATATATTTCAATAGAGTTATATATGTCATTTGAGCTGTGCACTAGGGTTATTTTGTCACTGGCTTCGCCCCTGCGGCCAGATCGAATCTCCTGTACTAGTGTCGCCCATGATCATTTTTTTTAATTACACAGTATATAGACACGTTTACAATATACACGTACATTCAGCTCTACAAACATATGTACGTCAACCCTAACCCTATAAATTCTTCTGAAAATCTCTGCCGGTAAATCCTACCATTATGAGCTTTTTCGAAGAATTCTACCAGCAAATCTCAAGATTGACAATGTCACACCCATATTTTAACAAAATAGGATGCATAAAAAACTCATATGTAGAACAGTCGCACACATAAGTAAACAAATCTTAAATGTACCATTGCAGTGTTTATTACATAGCGGAATAATAATTATTACATAATCTCAAATAATATAAAGATACTCTCGACGGAAGCACCACATAGGGACACTGTCAACGTAGTCCTCATTCCAGTCATCTTCATTAACATATCCTGAGGTGTTGGGAAATTGCAAGAGTGAGCACATATCGTACTCAACAAGTATAACCAGGGGTTCATGAGGCTCAATAAGCTGACACTGGTTTGACTACATTTAGCTTTTATATGTAGATAGTATATTTATATTTAGATAGCAAATGTCAAGGTAGCATAATTAAATCCCATAACCACATGATCAATATATACAAGAATAAAGAATAACACATATAAACAATATAATAAACCATCATTTATCATCATTAATCATGTTCATCAGTGTCCATCTATTCCGACAGTTTTTCGGGACGCCCGTATCCGTAGGCACGGCTAGTATACCAGCTTTAACACTCTGCAGAGGTTGTACATCTTTACCCATAAAGTCGTGATTTACCCTTTCGCCCGAGGTGATCAGCCTCTTAACCCACTACCAAGGAAGGTCGGCAGGGATCACTACGAAGCCTTTCAAAGGTTTCGTCTAACAAGTTAGAACCATTAGATTCACTCGGCAGGCAGATATAGAGCCCCCTTCGCATAACACGCAGCCTATACACACGGATAGAGGCTAATACCCAACGTGTCTAGCCATTCTTACGCCATTTAAGGTAACCGCTAACAAGCTAGAAAAAGGTCCTCATACTGAGCTAAAGCCAGAGCCATATAGCCCTCATGGTTGTACGAGTTGTCCCAGCTTTTACCAAGGGATAAGTCCTTATGGAGGGTCAAGACCAATCTAGCAAAACTAGAGTTCTTTCCACCCTTTATGTTCAAGTTGCTAGAAAGCTTATTTTATTGTTTATGGTATATCCAAATATTCATGTTACAAGATCATGGATTAATAATCAAGCACTAGCAAGAACTACCAAAAATGCATATCCAAGTAGGTATCAAGAAATTCAGGATAACAAGCATCTATGATTTTGCTAAGGTTGCCAAGGTCGACACATACATATGATATATGTATTAAAAGTGTGTAGGTAACAAGGATAGTCTCAAGTTATACTTGCCTTGATCAAAGCTCTCCTGAGCCTGCTACTGGTCGTCAAAAGATTGGCCTTGATCACCAACGTAAAGGTCAGCGACTAAACTCGATCATCAATCAACAACACGCATTCCAATGGAGACAATCATACATGAAGCAAACAAGCTATAATTAGAACAATACATCAACAGTGATAAAACAAATATAAAAGTTTATAAAAATATTCTACGCAGCGCTACGATCACACAAACGTAAAGTTCACAAAAATCGGAATTAAAACGGTGAAGTTATGAATTTTCTAAGATTTCTTATAGAATAATAATAAATTAAATAGTACTACGAAATTAAAAAGTTAGAAACTCAAAATACAGTGATATTAACATGTAGATCTCGAGAAGACGAATCTAACACAATTGGAATGGGTCAAATCGGAGTTAAAATGAGCATGTTATAAGCAATTTAAATTTGGTGGCAAAACTGTAAATACTAGAAAGCGTATTTTCTTTTAAGCCGACAGGAATACGTTTTCTGAATTGAAAAGCGTAAACCGGATAACACGCCAAGGGATGGCGGGTTTTATTATCAAAAAGGGGAGGGGCTCTTTAGCAAATGTTACTCCGAAAGGGTAACTTCTATTCTGGGCCATAGGATCATGATCGGACGGACCAGAATCACCCCAGGGGGCTTCCGGCCGGCCGGTTTGCCGGAACAGGAGCTAGGCGGTGGCGCCATTGTTGGGGCTCACCGGAGCTCGATGATTTCGTGCACCAAACTGAGAAATAAAACCACCGGGATGTGGAGGAGCTTACTACGAGCTCACCTAGAGTCTTCTTTCGGCCGGAGAGAGCCCGGAGTAGTGTGGCCACGTGGGGAGGTAGAGAGGGAGTCGGCGAGATCCAAAACCGACGAAACACGAAGCTAGGGCTTAGTTGGGATGACTTGGATGCGAAAAGGGAACTGCGGGGTGGAGAGAGAGCTTTGTAGGGCATCGGTTGGCTCCACAAGCAAGAAATCCCGTGCTTTGCGGGATCAGTTCCGGCCGGTTCGAAGGGGAGCCCGGCTCGGCCACGCGGGGGAGAAGAAGGAAGGCGCTGCTAGGTGGGGCCAGAGCATCAGCCAGATAGGGAGAGAGGAGGGCGCGCGTGCTTGGGCCGGAACTGCTGGGCCGGGGAGCCGCGGTGGCCCAACGCGGAGAAGGGGATCGGCCTTGGCTGCTGGGCTACGAGAGTTGGGCCGCAGGGAAGATGGAGGGAGTGGGCCGAGGGGGAGGAGAAGCTAGCCTTTGGCCAAGAGGAAGGGTTTTCCCCTCTTTTTTTTATTTTCTTTTTTGTTTTCTAAAGCCTTTTTAAATAGAAATTTGAGAGCAATCAAATTCCAACCAAAAGCAATCAACACAAAAATAAAATATGCACCAGCATGTATGCATAAACAAGTTTTTATCCCTATGATAACTTTTAATTCCACAAAATTTATTTATTCACTAATTTAAATGCTCACAAAATATTCAAATAAATCAAATTTAATCATATTAATTAGAAAGCAAATTTTGAGTGTTACAGACAAAGTCATCTTAAGCACTTCATTGTCTACGTGCACACGCTGATCCCTATAAACATAGGTATGCAAACTCTAAGTCTCTAACTCTATGAGAGCAAGGTCAATAATAGAGCTAAGTGCTTGACTATAAGCCAAGTGATTAGAGCCAAGTTATACAGTAAGTTGTCTCATACTTGTCTCTAAAACATCTTTTCTTTCCTATTCCTTTTCACAATACTTGTTATTTGGGTCCACCACTACCTATACATCCGTGCCCAGCTTGGTGCTTACATAAGAGCAAGCTATCATCTCTCTTCTCTTTTCATTCCTCCACATCAGCATTAGCTTGGCTATAAAACCATTATTGTACCTACTCTGACCTCTTCTGAAGAAGACTTTGGCTATAAGTCTATTATTGTGCCTGCAACTAAAAGCACAACAAATTCAAAAAAAAATGGAAGACTTAAAACTTAGATAGATAGGTTTCACTGTAAGAAACCTAGTCGAGCTATGCTCAATTCGCCGCCCATGACCTTTCATCAAGGCGCAAATGTTTTTCTGGCGTTCCTTTCTTGCAAACACCGAAACACGAGATCAAATATGGCAGATCAACTGCGACTTCGCTGCTTGAATGAAGAGGTTCATATCCTTGTATAACTTGCGAGAAAAAAGTCGAGAAATATTCAATTCAAGGAGGAATTCCCATACCCATCCCCAATTTCCTCGTGTACAAATCAAAGCGGCCACAGCACTGCTTCTAGAAGTGCAAGAAACACATGCACCCCTCTGCCCCTGCTACTGCTATAAATACTACTCCTGTCCTGCGAATGAACCACACCGCACGGCTCACGTCGACCAGACCACTCCTGAAAAGCAAGCGAATTGAAATGGCGCCAAGTTCGCCGCGCCTCCTCGTGGCCGTGGTGGCGGCGCTTCTACACGCCGCCGCCGCCGTGGCAGCCGGCAACGGAGGGCCCCTGACGCGCTACGATCGTGTTTTCAGCTTTGGCGACTCCCTCACCGACACCGGGAACGCGCTGCACCTCTCAGCAACCGCCGGCGGACCAGCGAGCCGTCCGCCGTACGGCGAGACTTTCTTCCGTCGCCCTACCGGCCGCTCCTCCGACGGCCGCCTCGTCATCGACTTCCTCGGTGAGCACCACCAACCGACCGGCCGGCCGGCGACCACACATGTCCCACACCGTTTATATTTCCATGTGATTGATGCGATGATGTGACCGAGACGTCTCCGTGTCCCGCAGTCGAGGCGCTGGGCGTACCTCACCCGACGCCGTACCTCGCCGGCAAGACGGCGGCGGATTTCCGGCGCGGCGTGAACTTCGCGTTCGGCGGGGCGACGGCGCTCGACCTGCACTTCTTCGAGAGCAGAGGATTGATGTCGTTCGTGCCGGTTTCGCTTAGGAACCAGACCGTCTGGTTCAACGACGTTGTACGACGTGTTGGCGCAGAGCCAGAGCAGAGGAAGAGCATGGCCACCTCCGTCTTCCTCGTCGGAGAGATCGGAGTCAACGACTACTTCATCGGCCTCAACGAGAACCGCACCGTCGGCGAGGTGCACACCTTCGTGCCTCACGTCGTCAGTGCCATCCGTTCGGTCATCACCGTAAGTTTCTTCTTCGTTCGTTCTCGCCTCCGACTCTGCTCAAGGTCGGCATACATTTTTTACACTACACGTGCGGTACAGGACGTGATCGCCGCCGGAGCAAGCACGGTGGTGGTGCCGGGGATGATACCGCTGGGCTGCGAGCCGCAGCTGCTCACGCTCTACAGAGGCAGCGTCGACGCCGCCGGGTATGACCGGGGGTCCGGCTGCATCAGGAGTCTCAACGGCCTCGCCGAGCTGCACAACCGCGAGCTGCGCCGCGTGCTCGGGGGCCTCCGGCGAGCGCACCCCGGCACGACCATCGTCTACGCGGACCTCTACCGTGCGGTCACCGACATCATCGTGTCGCCGCGCGAATACGGTTTCGGGCACAGGCCGCTGGACGCGTGCTGTGGTGGTGGCGGCGGCGCGTACAACTACGACGACGCTGCGTTCTGCGGCGCGGCGCGGGCGGCGGCGTGCGCGGACCCGTCTGAGTACGTCTCCTGGGATGGGGTGCACTACACGGACGCCGCCAACAGGCTCATCGCCTGCAGCGTGCTCGACGGGTCTCACTCCCACGGCGCCGACGCCATGACGCTGTCCAACTCATCGGCCACAATGGAGGATTGGCTTCACAGGATCGGCTGCGTCGTCTAGCCAGCTACTCCCTTTGTTATCTATCATCATCGTTAGTGTGTGTACTATAAGTTTCTATTTATTTTGAGCTTTGATTCTGGATTCTGCATATGAAAGACAAAGCTCAAATAACCAGAAACTTTAGGGTAACTCTAAAAGTCTTATTATATTCTTTCCTATTGATGGGAATATGGATTTTGATAAAAAGATCCAATCAAATAATTTCTTCAACTAGATCTCTAAACATTTCCAGCTCTATTTCTGGTTTCTCGCTCACTAAAGAGAGAGCGGTTGTAAGTTTCAAAAAAAAAAAAGAAAAAAAAAAGAGAGAGCGGTTGTCCAAACAATGGTTCTACAAAAAGGTTTATTAGAAAGGTTCTCCAAACAAAGATTTAGACAGGTTTCAAAATTTTGTTAGAGATTCTTTCTAAATTTTCCAAAGAAAATGCACCAAGTAATTTTAACAAAAGATATGTGTTGATAATTTTGTCATGACCGCAAGACATGCAAAGATGTTAGTGCCCAAGTTTTGAAAAAAAAACATATATTGGTTGCAAGAGATATTTTTTGGCTGAGGTGATAAAATTTATCATGTATCTATTAATGATAAAGCTTTCTTTTAAAAACTAACGATTAGGTTGAACAAGTTTAATCGACAAATTTTAGGGTATGTTTGAGTGCAGCGCAAGTTTCCATGACTATGCCTAAAACAACCGCCGGCTAGAAACCAACCTTTTTTTAAAAAAAAATAAAACTTTCATTGCATCACAAATATGTTACAAATACGTTACAAAGAGGGGGATCATGTTACCCCAATCGAAGTTTCTAGCACAGCTTGATATTACATGTTGAAGAATGAGCAAGCTCTTGGCAAGAGAAGTACATGAAGTCGGGATGCTTCTCCATCATCTTGCTCTTTTTGCCAAAGCATCAGCTATCTTATTCTTTTAGAATATTTTTACAATGGTTGGAGAGTCAAATAGAAGCATCATAAAAAAAAATTTAGGGCCTTCATGAACATGCAAGGTAGCAAAATGAGAAGCCTCTACAACCGAAGGAGTTGTAGTAGCCTGAGGAGTCGGCTCAGACATAGTATCAACTTGAAATGCAAGATTGTAAGCTCCATCAATGACCTTTGCCTCTTGCAACAGACCAATTTAAGCTATTAAATTTCTGGTGATTATGAGTTTTCCATAAACACCACATGATGGAGAAAATCATACCTGTAGTAGCTTGAGATGGTCCTTGCTACGATGTGATGACAACCTGAGAATGAAGTTCATGGCCTGAATCGGGTAAGGCATTAGCTCTAAGGCCAATAGGTGAAGCAAACCATACCGCTCGAGCGAAGCTGCAATAAAAAAAATGATGTCTATTGTCTTCAGGCCTCTCACACAACAGCAATTCTCATTAATCGTCGAAATAGTCATGTAGATCCTGCAAGCTATCCCAAGGGTGAGTTTGAGATGCCTCCACGGAACGTTTTGACACGAGGCTGAATTCTTTTATCTGCCCATATATATGTGCCTAAGAATTTGCAACACCTGCATAGGGATATTAGATGGTGGATTTCTTGCAGCCTCCTCTGTTGCTAGCATTTTATAGGATTTTTTTGTTGAGCACATGCCACTAGAGACTAGCTTCCAACACAAAATATTAAGCCCATCTCCCACCACGAGAGGAATCTACAAAAGAACCTGCAAAGTATATTGCACTATAATCTTACTTTGATCCCATTTTCTACAGTTTGGGAGCCAAAGATCAGAGACCTTATCTGGAATTTGGTAATGAGATTGTTCAAGGTTTAAACGATCATGCATCTCCTTCCATATATATAGGACACCATGGTTGAGACCAAATAGAGGTTTTGCCATTAACAAATTGATTGTGACATTTTGCTTAAAAAGGTGTCTAATGCTCAGGATAGAAGACGAAAGTAGATTTTAGAGAATAGGAAGGAGCAGTCTAAAAAAAATCCATAAGAGCAACTCCAGCAGTAACCTCCAAAACTAGGCTCCTATTTTAATTTGGGTGCTCCCCCTATTTCTTGGGGCTTAACTTTTTTGCTTCAACTCAAACATATTCTAGAGAGAATGACAGAAGGGACCCACTCGCATTGTCTTTTCCATCTTTCTCTTTTTTCTTCCTTTGGACATGACACAATTAGAGCATCGAGCTGGTTACCGTAGGGTGTCATGCACATGCAAGGGAAGAGGGAGAGGGAGAGTGCGCTAGAGCTAGGACACGCGATGGAGGATGGGGATTGTCCTGTTGGGCCACCAGAAATGGGGTCTGGGGTTGAAATATGAGTGCCCAACCAAATATGGGGTCTGGAGTAATGTTTTTAGCCTCAGCACCCATATTTAACTATTGAGGCTTAAGTAGAGGCCCTCCTTAAGTTGCTCTAAGAAAAATAGTTTGCTTTAATGATTTTGGCCCCAGTTGAATTTCATTGGGCAAATAATGCTCGTGCTCAATATCTATATGGATGAAAGGTACCATTATTATTATTTTCTCCTTCTATTAAAAAAGAAATAAAGCACCACAATTTAGGAAAAGTATGGAAGTTATTGAATGTGCCGAGATGATTAGCCCCAATCGGCTGCTTTTATGCACGCATGACGCATGCTGATAGCCTTCGTGTAACTGTGTTAGCTAGGCACGTAGAGGAAGGTGTTTAAATCGTGTCTTGCGATAAAAAAAATAATAGAATCAAGTTTAGCGGACGGCTAGAAGGATGTAGACAAAGGTTCCTCCATTTTGTTTTAAAATTGTACTCGATCTCCTCCATAACCCAGAAGCAGAGCAGAGCAGTTGTATGAAAAGGAAAAAGGCAAAGCAGGAGCATGGAGACTGCCAGACTGGATAGTGGAGAACGCTTTCAGCACCACCTCCTGATTTGCCGTCGTGCCACGCACCCGTAGCCGCCGCATGCCGACGCCGCTAGGGTTCATGGATGGGGTTGGAAAGATAAGGAGGTAGGTGTTTTTCTCACGTTTTTTCTAGTTGTTTTTAATTCATTTATTTAATCCACCTTGACTCACTTAACAACCTTCCAAACTAGTAGAAAAAAAATGAGACGATCTAATTTGGGGTAGTTTCATGGTGACTCATTTGTATATTTAGTGGCGAAGATAGAGCAAATCTAAGGAGCGTACGTTTGCCTTGTGAGTGCGAGGATATATAATATTTTGGTGCAAATATGGTGAAAAATTAGTCATTTTTACTATTTTTAAAATTTTCAAGCCGCACTCACACTCATGACTATAGCTCCGCCCATCTATACTAATATTGGTGTGAGTTTATAGAAGTTTAGTCACGTCTTAACTATTGAAAGATTGGTTAGACCAATATGTAAGTCTTTTCTTAAGTCCAATGTTACCAATCAATGTTAACCCTTTTATATGAGTCAGTAGGATTTAATGTCACCAACTAATAAGGTTAACAATTTTTATGTCCATGTATAGAGTAGAGATTAGCCCTTGGGTCAAGGGGTTTGGATCTGAGGCGTGTGGGGCGTCGTAAGATGCAAAAAGAAAAAGTGTCATCTTCATTTTGAAAGTAGGGTAAAATACAATGTTAGAGAAATGATGCAAAATGACAATTAACATTCAAACAGGGGAAGAACACCGTTTCCAGACACTAAGGCTATCGGCATGCGTCATCCAACTCAGCTAAGGCTATCTGCATGTGTTTAGGTTCTGTGCCAAACATTAAGGAGCTGTTTTTGCCATCCTTTTAGGTTCTGTTTGGCACAGCTCAGCTTCACTAGTAAAGTTATTTTTTTCAAAAAAGAGCTTCATGAGCAACTTAAAGCTCAGCTATTTTGAAAAAAAGTTGTTTGGCGAAACAGCTTCATCAATAGTTTTATGCATGGATGAAAGAAAGAAATGAGAGCTAGGATACGATATTTTTTTCAGCTTCATCCAACTCATATCTTTGTAAGAGGAGAAAAAAAATAGCTTTACCCATAAAGCTATTTTGAAAAATAGTGTTTGGCAAAAAAAAACATGTTATAATAGCTTATGAAACTGTTGTGAGTTGTGCCAAACAGGCACTTACTTTTGTAGCGTTATTGTCCTTGGAATCTAACTGGTTTATTTTCTCAAATTTATCGTCACGTATCCGATTTTTTTTATTAAAAAGCACTATCATACGTGCCCTTCTGTAAAAAGACGTAGAATGAATGTATGTACCAATTCCGAGGACGCTTATAACAGGTAAATTAACTAACGTCCTTTTCAATGCAAGTTTTCTTTCAACATCAAAACACTCTGTGCTGTGAGTTCTCGGCCGTTCGAGGCTATTCAGTATCCACTTCATGAGTATGATGCTATGACACAAAATATTCTAATTTGTTGGACACTGTTCTTTTGCTTGCAGTTGTCCATGAAATCCAGTTGCTCTATTTCGTCAAATTTATCGTTATACCCGTGTCCTCTTGGGTTTAAAAAGCACCATTTTACCTGCTCTTGTGTGAAAGATGTAGAATTACTATACTGCTTATATATATTATAGGTAAATTAACTAACATCGTTTCCACATGATGCGAGCTATATTAATTGTATCTCAAAAGCAAACAGTAGCGTCTCCTCGATGCTATTGGCTTCATTGTCAGCAAGATGTGACGGAAGATAAGTTTTACAGTGTGCTTGATCCCCAACCTGGATTGTAGCAATCAGATGAAATAATCTAGAGATGATCAAACACCTTAGATTATGGGTTTGATTATAATAGGACAACTACCGGATTACAATAATCATATATAATCTCTCCAACATACTGTTTCGAGATTATATAGGTCAACTGTATCCTAACTACTAATAATTCGCCTCTATATATAATTTAGGGACCCAGAGAATCTAAACTATTGCAGTTCATAATTTAGATTATTGTAGTCTCATCTATACTCTAGATTACTATAATTTAATTAGGATAAAAAGACCCTGAGTGTGTGCATCCACAACTTGAAATATTTATATTTGATTATAAATTAAAGATGATACGATGATAGGTGCGCGCATGTGTTTTATTTGAACGATTGATGTCTAGCTAGTTACCCAAATACCCAATGCACATCTAAAAAAATAAGTTAGGATAAACATTTCCTGCTATTTTCTATGTCTAACCCTTTCTTTCAAGCTTTCATGTTTTGATTTTGAGTAGCGATCTATAGTAAGGACTCGAGCTTATCCCATTTCGATGCTAGATCCGCACCTGACTACTCGTATATCCACTCTAGCTAAACAGTTTTTAACATATTATTAACCGGTCAAATTTAGAATAATAGCTACGTCTAAAAACATTAATGAGAACTCCATGGTGAAGCTAGGACAGACATCCACGCTACATTAGCTGCTGTATCTGAGAAGATGCCTATAATGATCAAAAAGCAGAAAGGGATGGTTTGGACGGCCGGAAAAGTTGCGGGAAAAAGTTGATTGGAGGTCACAGGTCAGATTCGGTTCCTTGCATTGCACCGGGCTGCGCTTGATGCGCGTGCGTGACTGGAATGCACCGCACGCTGAAGCTGAACGTTGCGGCTGACAATCTGTATAGCCCGAGGCCTGTGCGGCTGTGCGTCAAATTTTTCCAACTTTTTTGGAGCAAATTCTTCCATCTAACTATCCATCTTAGTGGGCAGCTGGCAGGAGTTTGCAACTCTATATGTGTCACAGGCTCACAGTCTGCAAACCAGGGTAAGATAACAGAGTGGGCAGTCAAGAACAGATTGGAATTACGAAGGCAAAGGACCCAGGAACACACACAAAACAACTGGCGCAAGGGCAAGGAGATGAGACACACCTCAAGCCCCAGCCAAACTCCAGAAACCTCCATTTGCACAAAACAAATGATTGTGGCTCCAAGGTTATCAGAGGTAGGATGAAGAGAATTAATAGCAGTAACAGCTTGGTGTATGTGTGGTGGAAGAGGGAGACAAGCAACACATGGCCAACTAATAGTGCAAAAGTTGGTGTGGTCGGCGCAAGCTATATCAGCTCTTCTTGTCAGAACTATGCTAGATCGAAGAAGAAGAAGAAGAATGTGGGAATCACAAGGAACGGATAGAAGAAGCCGGCGGAGAATTTGTGAAACTAAATGTTGATGGGGCTTTTCTCAAGCGGAGAACACAAGGGAGCCACTAGTGTTGTCTTGTCTTGTGAGGCTAGTCTAGAGTATTCATTGTTGCAAGCAAGGATGAAAACGGTCAGAAACGGTCGAAAAACTCCTAAATTGTTTTCTACTTTTACATTTGAAATACGAAAACGAAAACGGAAACGGTAAAGTCGGACACGAAAACGAACGCGAACTTACGAAATATCGTGAATTTCGAAAACGAACCAATTCGAGTGGATTTATGTCGAACACGGTCGATATACGAAAACTCAATACGAAATACCGATATGTAGTACCAAGTGCATAACTAAGTATACACACGATCAAGTTTAAGTGCATATAATAATTAAAAAGTACATGATCCTTGGTCTTAGGTATTTAATACAATAGCCCACACATAAATAAGAACAAGCATCGGTTTAAACAAAATTTTGAATTCGAAATATTTCAAATTAAAAGTAGAAAACGGTCGAAAAATGTCTAAACCGTTTTCTACTTTTACATTTGAAATACGAAACATCTAAAATACGGAAGCGAAAACGGTAAAGTCGGACAAAAAAATACGAATTCGATCGGATCCAATATAGAAAGCGGTTCGGTTCGGTTCGGGATATTTCCGTTCCGTTTCATCCTTAGTTGCAAGGAGTTGTGGCATTCCAAACGTGGATTCTGTTTCAATAAAAGCATATAGTATATGCTCGACGAGATGGTCTTCTGTTGGCCTAATAGTTGCTTAGAGCAAGGTGAATAATAGAATCAAGTGCTTGACTATAAACCAAGTGATTGGAGCTAAGTTATACAATAAGTTGTCTCATACTTGTCTCTAAAACACCTTTTCTTTTTTATTTCTCCTCACAACACTTGCTATTTGGACCCACAACTACCTATGTATCTATGCCCAGCTTGGTACGTACTTATATAATCAAGCTATCATCTCTCTCCTGTTTTCTCTTATTCTCTTCTCCACATCAATATTAGCTTGCCTATAAATCTACTATTATACCTACTCTTACATGGAGTAATAGTTGCTGCAGAATCTTCACAGGAACAGACACATACTAACTTTTTATAATGAACAGACACATGCTTCTCGTCCCCAGGAATGCAGGCCCGGTCCGGTGTTGGTTCAACTGCGAGACATGGATCACAGGATCAATCTTGCTACAGGAAGGTTCAGACAGTATGTACGCCACCTTGCCAATTTTGTTTAAGACCTGAAATGGACCAAAAAGACCGGAAACCTAGTTTTGTATTAGCTCTGTCACTCTGTTTGTATTTGGTAATTATTGTCCAACTATGGACTAACTAGACTCAAAAGATTCATCTCGCAAATTACGGACAAACTGAAACTGTATAATTAGTTATCTTTGTATCTATATTTGATGCTCCATGCATATGCCGCAAAATTCAATGTGACGAGAAATCTTGAAATTTTTTGGGAACTAAGCATACCATTTACCATGCACAAAGCATGGCAATAACCTTCCAAGTATTGATTCACCCTTTTGGTTTTCCCGTCGCCAAGCTCATGCTCAGGGTGGTAGTGTGGTACCATACCGCTTAAACGATACCTTCCATAAAGCACCAGTGAAGATACGGTCCCTCAGACTCAGAGATCG
Source organism: Sorghum bicolor (assembly GCF_000003195.3). NCBI lineage: Eukaryota > Viridiplantae > Streptophyta > Magnoliopsida > Poales > Poaceae > Sorghum > Sorghum bicolor. The sequence goes on along the minus strand of NC_012870.2, from coordinate 30,654,238 downwards.
TACCGGGGCTGATCGAGTAACATGTAAATGTGGTCCATGTAAGCCTTTGCCAGTTGCCACACAGCGGACAGGGTGTGCTAATCCCACAAAGTGAACATATCTAGTTAGTTTGTTGATGACAACCAGAATAGTTTGAGGAGCAAGGCGGTCCTTCAATGGAATGGAGACTCACCATTTGCCATGATTGCTTCGGTTTAAAAATGTTAGGTGAACTACTCAAATTTGATTCATAAACATAAATAAAAGTGAAGAGGGAAAAAAAACAAGCAGATATAGTAACAATACTAGATAGAGAGTCAAAATTGCCAGAAAATGTATCAAAAGAACTTGTTAAGGATCGAAATAAAGATGAGCTCCATGATATATTCATCTGTGGTTTGCTGTAATGCTGTTACAGTACTGCTTGCAGATTATATACAAAACTTCCTTTTCGAATTTGTTTCCGGTAACACATGGAAGGAAGAGGCCTAATTCGTTTCTGGTAACAAAGCAATTACACGAAAGACCTCAGCAAATTCATGTCTTCTCCATCTCATTCTACTACTTGCATGACTTCTGATGCCTACAGCTCTGAATAAGGCTATAATCAATGCTCGAATGCTGATCCAAATAACTAATAAGCACCACTAAACCTTTGGTCTGACTCGGCAAAACAAGCGGCTTTGGGCATTTGATCCATGTTTGCATCTGGTTCCCTACAAGCACTAATCTACATAACATTTTTTAAAGATTTTGTCAGTATGGTGGCTAAAACTGATCTTGTTTATGGAAGTATTCTACATTCAGCACTTAAAAAGTGCCTTAAGAAAATCCTAGAAAAATATCATAATAATTTTTCCTATAAAGAAAAATGCATGTATTTGGGGAAATCGTTGCTGGTACTTCAGACATTTTATTCTGTAGATAATAATAGTTCAACTCTACCTGTTGAGAATTTTTACGGGATCCTAGAAAGCTCTGTAATTCTTGTTAGAAATAACTGCATATCTAAAATCATAGTAGCATACATGCTTAAGATATATGTAGTGGCCTGCAACCTATAAAATTTGTAGTCCAGCACAATTTGATTCAAACATATACAAATTCTAAGTGAAGGAAACGTACTAACCATAGTGACAAAACCTTCCTTCTGATCTATATCTCTCTCTCTGTAGCATCTTGCATTCAGTACTGCCACCCAAATTGTCTGGTACGATACCTCTCACGACAATTAATGTTTTCTATTATGTACCTGCAGTAACATGATTATTTCTACTATGAATTTTTCATCTGGAAAAAAAATATTCCTGAATTTATGATACCATTCGAATGTAAATAGAAATATTTCATATATCAAAATCAGTATCAAAACTCTCAAGAACAAAACAGAATAAATTTGGTAGAGAGTCTATATTCCAAATGCTCCACAAGCAGCATGCAACCTTCATTTTTTTGAAGTATGAATGATGAAGCTATTGTGATGAAAGAGTGCTTACATAAGTTTCTCAAGGTTTTACAAATAGTCCAACACTTCCATCTCATCATATAATTCTCTCCGCTTCTTCAAAACCTTTGGTCTGTCATTGACTATTTCTAGGACCTATATCACAAAAGTCATACATCAACGACCAAAATAGTGCTTTTTTTCTGAAATCTGAGCCATCACATAATAAGGGAAAAACATCTGTATGGGCATTCACATATTGACATTCATGAAGGGTGGAACTTTATAGATGGAAAAAGAGCAAGTCATTTACTTAAAAAAGGTTTCACTACCAGAAATGATATCATTATTTGCACATAGATAAGAAAAAATTAGTATTAATGCGCTGCGGAGGATCACCAAATAGACCTCTTGAATAGGTTAGCAACATGTTCCATTGTCAAACAACAACAAATAGAATCTTTGACGAGAATCAGCAGTTCAGCACAGTGCTCTACGAGGAGTTATTAAGTCCTTCCAAATTTTCATTGTCTTAAGGGATCTTATTTTTCTAAGAGATTTCAATCTCAGAGAGAAGACTTCACCTCTGGCCTTGAGGAAAGAATACCAGAGGACATGCCCACATCAACACACCAGACTTTGCCATCACATTTACTGATAAAAAAAAAGTAGTCAACAATTAAGTTATCCATCAGTCTAATTGGTATCTCATAAATCTCAATTAAGAATTTTGTTAGATCAAATCACTGATTGAGATTAAGAGAAACGGATACCAGTTCACTCCATGCATCTGGGGTGTGTGCCCTACTACCATCCCTTTGGCTCCTACAGCTTCTAGGGTTTGTTCAGCAACAATAGAAGATAGCTGAAACCAATATGAACATTTGTCGAAAAACTTTTCAGAAGAGTTTTTCAGGTCTCTGACACACATCTCTGTGATACATGAGGGAGTGTAGTATACTTTCTTAGATTTTTTTTCCTTACCATCAAAGCACGGCGTGTTCTCTCAGCAGGATCTTGTGAGTACAATCGGCTCCATACCACGCTGTCATAACCTCTAGTAGCTATGAAGGGGATGTCTGTCTCATCATCGCCGTCTTCGCCTGAACATTTCATCCAAATTGATACTTCCCTGTTCATACGCTCAATCCCATATTCAACTGCAAATAGGAAGAGAGCGAACTGAGATACTTAGGTTCACTTGATGCAATATGTATTATTAAAAAGAACATTTGTGATTAGATTGAAATTTTGTTATATCACAAGATTCTTGCTAGGCTCAAGCAAGAGCCTCTTCTGCATTTGTTTTATGCAGTGATCCTGTCAGGAAGGTTCTGACCCTGAACCCGATTTGTGTTTTAGACTAAGATCATGTATGCAAACAAAGACGCAAAGGGAGGTAAAGGGGCTCACCATGGTGAGGAAGAAGGCCACCGTGACAAAATATCCAGTCATTGATCTTGAGGACAACAGGATGCCGTGCCAATTCACAAGCTAGCGGACCACCTCGCTTGAGAAGAGATGATCTTGCAGCAAAGCCTTTCTGCTTCTGTCACAATATTGGAAGGCCAACATTTCAGAAGCAGAAGAAGAACATACATAGCCTCATCAGTGCGATTTTTTTTCCCAAAATGGTTCTGCAAATGAGTTAGTGCTCACTTGGAGTTGATTAATTGTTGTCTACCAAGTGACCACCATTGTTTACCTTGACGAAGTCCCAAGGATGCCAGTCCCCATTAGGCAGAGCTCCATATTCTTTCTTCCGTCTTTCACAGACATTAATCCAGTTGCGAAATGCGTTATCCCAGTTGCCGTCACATTCATCCAAGTAGTCAAGGAAGCGCACGCACTCATCAAAGCCTCCCGGATCACAGTACCGGAAATCACCTTCCACATTCATGGTTTCATGGTTTCCGTTAATCTGTTGAAAAATCAGGGTCCATGTATATCATTCAGAACTAGTGGCATACAACGAGTAGCAGAGTGGTAGACGTAGGCAGACCTGAAATACAGCACCGCCTTGAGATTTGGCTTGCATGTTGAGCGAGCTCAACAGGGAGAGTATGGCAATTTCATCTTCACCACGATCAAGGATGTCACCAACTTGAACCAGTACCTATAATGACACAAGCATATCATTTATACATCTAATTTCAGTGGGGGAGACAGAGTATAAATGTTATGCAAACTGCAGAGGCTACTGTGATGTAGCAGCAAACTTGAGAAATAAGTACAGTATCAGGATAATAACGGAGCAATATTATTTATTTACGCACTGAAACGTGCAATGCTAAAGAACTGAAGCAGATATATGGAGGGCAGGAGGGGATTCACCGTGCGTCCGCCTGTCCACAGATGGCCCTCTGAATCCGCGCTCAGGACGCCGGCCAGCACCAGCGCGGCTCTCGTCTGGGAGAGATCACCGTGGACATCGCCAACTGCGCGCGAGATTGACGTTTGATTTGATACCGTACGAGTACGAGTAATGAACTTTAACGATTGAATTGAATGAATGGGCTAGCTTAGAGTAGACGACTGACGTACGTACTGGCGACAATGCGGCGGCCGGGCGCGGAGACGACGGTGGGCGGGTCCCCGTCGACGGTGATCGGGCGCGCGGGTCCTCCTACCCCCACGTCGTTGGCGGCGGCGCGGCAGGACGAGGGGGAGAAGGCGAACCTGCCGCTGCTGGTCCTAGGATAAGGCGGAGCCACGAAACCCAGCCTGAGCGCAAGAACGGCCATAGCAAGCGAGCTAGGAAGAGAGAGGAGGAGCGAAGGCGGCAAGCGACGCGAGAGGCGTGCAGCTAGCTGATGCTTCCTGCTCTGCGCTGTAAAATTGAGCGGCTAGGAAGTACAGACATGTAAACTGGGCAAGAAGTTCTTGGTGAGGGAGAGGAGGGCGAGGTGAGGTGACCTGCTGTGACTGTGAGCCAGTCGTTTCCGGATTGAGTTGTCTGTGCACTCCCTCTGCTCTGCTGGGTGCTCGCTCGCAGGTCGCAGCGAAGAGATGGCGGATGGGCTAGGCTCAAAGTTGAAAGCCCAGCCCAGCTCGCAGTGCTGGAGTGGAGACCATTTCCGGACGCGTCGACCGTGCAGTGTCGTATTGCGTTGATCACCGTTACGCCAGCAATCCAGCATCCTGTCTCTTGTTGACTTTTGTTCTCTCTCCCACTGCTTTTTTTTTTTTTCCATAAAGGTGGAGACCAATCCCTCAGTCATCACAATGGATCAAGATTCTAATGTCACCCGCTACCATTCCAGATCCAGGGATTGATCAGTACATATGGCACGTTCTCAACTTCATTCTCTAGTATAATTCCATTCACGATAATGATTACATCCCAAGAAAAGGTTTCTGAATATTCTGTCATGCATTATGGCCGCCAATAAAGTGAACTACACAATGCATATTTGCTATCTACGTTAAGAAACACTTTGTAACAAGTCAAACGCTGACAAAAAATTTGGCAAACCATACGCGAACAATGCTCAGCATAGCTGTATATAAATATAAATTTGCACATACAGGACGTGTTTGGTTCAAGTTTAAATCCAAGTCTGGCTAGCTTTTTGAGCCGGGCTAGATTTGACCAGGTTTACATAAGTCAATAGTCACTTGTTTGGTTGGAGTGATTTGTCAAGCCTAGCTAAGTAATAAAGAGTGTGTTTGGTTAGCTAATTTGGTTTGAATACACTCACCTCCTTTCTACCGGTGGTAAGTTACCTCCTTTGTCTCGTTCCATCGAACAACTGGAGTGCACGCCAACGCGGAGGAGCTGGGCGCGTACATAGTGGGCTTCAACACCGCTAGTACGGCCAGAGCGACCCCAACCCCAACCGGTCCATCAAGAGCAGGTGTTCCCTCCGGAGCTGGCGGCAGAGGTGTACGCGAAGCATGAGGTGGGGGACCAGTGGGCGCTACAGGTGTCGCACCACGCGCCGGAGATCCTCCACTAGTGGATGGAGCAGAGCTGGCTGCCCACGTCGACGGTGGTGGCTGGCACAACGCCACTGCCGAACGCGCGCGACACCGAGATCTGGCGCAACATGCAGGCGGACAGCACGTTCCAGCAGAAGCGGGAGCAGGCGACGCAGCAAGGGATCCACGAGTGGGAGTTCGACCCCATGGCGCTGGAGAAATCGTGTCTCTGCCTCCACGGCCGGTGCCTCGTCATCGTAGGCTTACGAGGCTCGCCCCGGATCCAGTGACTATGTTTGGCGACTCCAACGGATCCAAGAACACTAGCGCCGCCGCGCTCGGGTCGAACCCGACGGAGCCGCCCTTCCCCAACCGGGAGCTCACGCTCAGCATCTACCTCTGCGACAAGGCGCCGAGATGTGGTCGAGTCAGGCAGAGCGGTGACGAGAACCTGGCCAGGCGGCTGGCCAGAGCCTGGCTTAGTTGGAAAGCCCGATTTGGGTTTTCATGGACAGGCTATCTCTGTACGGTTGGCCTAAGTTAGCCATGCCCCAAGCCTTCTTCAACAAAACCAAACACTCATTTTTTTTGGCCCAAGTGAGCCTTGGCCATATGTAGACTGCAACCAAACACACCAATATTTCAACAAATGATATATTGGGATGTACTATTCTGTGTTATTATTATTTACAAAAAAAATCCTTTTGTTTCGAAATGTGCCATGCCATATACAGTGGCGTGACTCAAACACCACGTCCGCGACATATGTGGAAAGTGTCCACGGCAACCTTAGGATGTTCTATTTAATCGTGCCAACGCATATAGTGTGACCGCATTCATTTTTAGATGGATGTATTACATATACACAATGTTCCTAAAGAGTCACATACATGGCTATGTAAAGGATTATTTGTAGAGGCAGCTGGCTCAACTGCCTCTATCTATCTGACTCTATAAATTAAATCAAGGATACGTAGAAGCAGATCCTGATGCAACTAGAAATTATTGTAGAGATGGTTGGAAACACAAGCCACCTCCACAAATCATTTCTAGAAATCACAAACCCATTTAAAAAATAAAATATTTTAAATCCGGCGAGGAAACCCCTACCAAGGAGGTCCAATCATATAGCGCATGTCACAATAAGTCAAATGATTTTTCGCGTGAAAAAACACATATTTGCAGCTAGCGGGATTCGAACAAGTGGAATACGCATGTTTAACATCGAAAAAATACTCGTATTCCACAAGAAATGAAGTCATAAAGAGGTACTTACTCAAGCTGTGTTTAAAATTAGTGTTTAGAACATGATGTGCTTGATCGTCGATCCCATATTAAAATTGTAGTCAGCCTAGAGGAGATTTGCCAAGCTGTTCCCGCGTATCTTGATTAGGTTGCTGTTAGCCTTTAGAGAGTTCACTTTATTATGTGTACTTACTACGTATGCATATGCATGCTATCTTGACTACCGTCAATCTGTCATCAACTGGCCGGGGTGACAGATTTAGGCCTTGTTTAGTTCTAAAAAATTTTACAAAATAGAAATAATAGCATTTTTGTTTGTATTTGATAAATATTGTCCAATCATGAACTAACTAGGCTCAAAAGATTTGTCCCGTCAATTCCGATCAAACTGTGCAATTAGTTTTTATTTTCGTCTATATTTAATATTTTATGCATGCGTCTAAAAATTTGATGTGACGGAAAATCTGAAAAATTTTACAAAAATTTTTTAGAACTAAACAAGGCGTTAACGCAGGACGATATAACCGACAAGCAGCAGTTGATGAGGTAGGTACGTGCCCGGTGCCGGTGCCACCACGCAGGATGCAGGCCGCGGGCAAGAGTGGATCATGGCGGGCACAAAGCAAATTAAAGGTTGCATTGCATTGCACCACGAGACCAAAAACGACAATGGTGCCACTTCGCCCGCCGCAATCACCTGTGAGAACGAAAAAAAGAAGAAGATTCCGCGTCATCGTGAGCGGCGGCAGGCAAAGCGGGCAATCGAGAGCACAGCAGGCCCCCGCGATCACCGCGCGTCCCACTCCCGGCCCACCCCCACCACAACGCGTGGATCGCGCCGCGGAGACACGCACCGTTGTTCCGCGCGCCCCGCGCAGGCCGGCTCACGACGGAATCATTCCATCAATCAATCCATCCCAGAGAAAGGCACTGCTGGCGGCATCCCCGTGCTCGCTCTTTTTCTTTCTGGCGTTGTTTACTTCCTACCAAAAACTTAAAATTTTTCGTCACATCGAATCTTTAAACACATATATGGAATATTAAATATAGACGGAAATAAAAACTAATTGCACAATTTAGTCGGAATTTACGAGACGAATCTTTTGAGCCTAGTTAGTTCATGGTTGGACAATAATTACCATAAACAAATAAACAAAACTGTTACGCGAAATTTTTTTCATAAGGAACTAAACATGGCCTCAGTTCAACGGCTTATTATTGTTATTATTATACCATATTTTCATGGATTCATGGTCACGGGTGTAGGATCCGCGAAGAAATCGTCTTATCTCTCTTTTTCTCCCCCGGAGAAAAAGGGTCGAGAGGGATCGGAAAGCCATGCTCATCAACACTGTTCTACGCATTATTACAAGCCACCACCACCACCATGCATGTCTTGGTTATCTCCTCCACGTAAGAAAAGGCAAACCACTACTACTAGTACAACTCACCGATACATAGCGCGCGCGTTCTCGAGTGAATGTATGTCGCGGTCGCGCACCATAGTTTTCCTTCGTTATGGCCATCCTTGCCTGTCCGCAGCCATTTTTTTAGAGTTTGGGATTGTATCCATCGGGAACATATATATAGTTAAACTGTTTATATATCAAGGTTTAGTGGCGGAGCAAAAAAATTATACATAAGAAGGGCTGGTCAAAGAGTTCCAACATATGATAACTTAGTATAGCTTAATTGATCAGATTTTTGTTCCAAGATTAAACTATATTTGTTTATATTTATTCTAGTATTTGATGATCTTATAATACGTTCGCTATTTTTCTTTTGATAGATGACTATGTCTATCAACATCGAGGCACATATGATGATTAATGAATATTAAAATTTACCAGTTTAGTATTTTGAAAATATTTATACTCATGGTAGGTGATTGTTCTGTCAATAACGTGGTGCATGTAATGACTCGTGAACCTAAAATCTATCGTCTTAGTATTTCAAAAGTGCTCATAGTGGAATAGGATGTTTGTTTATTCATAAAAATGACCAGTTTGTTTGCATATATGTGAGTGTCTATATCAATAATGCGATTCATAATAAAAAGAGATGATCACTGAATTGTTATTGTTAGTCAAATATGTGTCAGTAAAATATAAAGTATAATAAAACACAAATATTCTAGTAACCAAAAAATTCAATAGGTATATATCTCCTAATATGGTAGACGAACAAATTAAGCTAAAATCAAAATATTTTATTATAATTATATTATATTCAATTATGTTGTTTAGAAGATATTAGTAGATACATATAACAAGATTTTATTTATTATATCTTTTAATATAAACATAGACTATTAAAACCTATATATGTTATAAAAATAAGTTTATATTGTTAGGGGGGGCGTGGCCCCTGCTGCCACCCCCTAGCTTTGCAAGTGTCAAGGTTGTTAAAACCCACTAGCTATTCTGCTCGCACGAGAGTATTCCAGGCATTGGTGGCTTATTCATACGTCGACACACGTCTTTGTATGTTTTGCACAAAAAACTCTTAACTTTTATAAAAATCAACCCACCATATACCTTATCCCATATAAATAGCAATCATATTTTGAAAATTTATTAATAGAACCCTCACGTTAAATTTTTTACACGAAGAAGGCAAAGATTTGAAAGCTTAGCCATTTTGCATAAATCCCCTAGATTTTTTGTGGAGACCCCAGAGACATACCCTAAGTCCCCAACCCTCGCGCAATGCCCCGTCTCATCTCTACCTCTCTCTCCTCTTGCTTTCTCTTGGCTCGCCAGCATCGGGAGAATTAGGACAGACCCATAATTCCTAGACTCAGTGGCAATTATAAGCAAGGAGGCAACGATTGCAATGGGAGACTATGCTTGTTTTGTGGAAGTTCTTTCATGAGAGCCTCCTTTGGTAGGAGAATCTGAAAACAACTCTTGTGATGCATGCAAAATTGCTACCAAATACACCCTCAATAAGTGTTGTGCATAGAAGCATGGCCAAAAAAGGCTCTAAAACATATCGATTGGCTTTTAGTTCCAGCTTATTTTGACCATAAACAGTTATAATAAGTTGTACCAAACAGAGCTATTATTTTGTACTCTATCCCAATTAACTGTTGTTGATGGTTTCGTGCCAAAAGTTAGAGTCGATCTATAGAAAATACGTACAACATTTGTATCTTCAAATAAATATATTAAAAACCTAGATTTAAATATCTATCTAATCTAATGATATTAATTTGTACCATAAATATTAACATTATATATATATAGTCAAATTTGTTTCCTGGGAAGCGAAAGCAACAAATATTTATGGACGGAGGGAGTATTATCATTATCGAGCTTTAGATCCTGGTCTAAAACATTGAAACTTACAAAATCTATTGGAATTTTGTCAATAATGAAGCTTTCTATAATATATACACTAAATTTTAAGTATCTTAAATCTTAACAATACTTCATATGATTATACATATCTAAATAGTGAGTGAAAGTCAAGGAACAATTTGACAAATGAGGATTTGTCCAATTAGACCAGGGTCTTGTTTACTTCCAATTTTTTTTGTAAAATAGGAATAGTAGCACTTCGGTTTGTATTTGACAAATATTATCTAATTATGGACTAACTAGGCTCAAAAGATTCGTCTTATCAATTCCGACCAAACTGTGTAATTAGTTTTTATTTTCATCTATATTTAATACATCATGCATACGTCTAAAGATTCGATGTGATGGGGAATCTAAAAAAATTTGCAAAATTTTTGAGGAACTAAACAAGACCCAGTTTCAATGGGAGTTTCATGTGAGTTTTATTTACATTAAATAGATTGCCATATAGATATTTTTGATGATATGATAATGTATTTAAGAAGAGAAAAGAAATGAGTTTCATCTAAATAAAACTCTCTTGCCACGGTTACCAACTCTTTGTTAGTCTTAGAATTAAATACCTATGAAACTATGGAATGAAACTCTTCATTGGTGGGTGTTTCATTTAAGTTTTATTTTATTTTATATGACATGGCAGTCTTGAAAACAACACTATGAAACTCCCCACTGCCAGTCTCATTGGGTTTCATGACCCAGTTTCCAATATATTTATATTTTAGAAAACAGTATAGAAGAGTTTCATCTTCATGAAACTCTCTACTTTCATGAAACTCTCATAATCTCTCTTCATTAATATAGTGTCACATCAACATATTTAATGTGGATAAAACTCTAATGAAACCCCATTAAAACTGGCCTTAAAAGAAGTATATTTCAAACTATTTAGGCCTTATTTAGATCCAATTTTTTGGAATTTAGCTACTGTAGCATTTTTATTTTATTTGATAATTAGTGTCCAATTATAAACTAACTACTCAAAAGATTCGTCTCGCGATTTACAGTCAAACTATACAATTAGTTATTTTTTATCTATATTTAATATTTTATATATGTGTCTAAAGATTCAATGTGACAGGGAATCTGAATTTTTCTATAATTTTTTTAACTAAACAAGGCCTTACTATAAAACTTCGGCCTTGTTTAGATCCAAAAACTTTTTAGATTTGGACATTGTAGCACTTTTGTTTTTCTTTGGCAATTATTGTCTAATCATGTACTAACTAGACTCAAAAGATTCATCTTACAAGTTTTAGGCAAATTGTGTAATTAGTTATTTTTTATCTATATTTAATGCTTCATACATACTCCTTCCATACTTGTTTTAATACTCCCTCCATACTTCATACATAGATGTTTAGGACAGGATTGTGGTAACCAAGAAGTGATTGGATGGTAGTTTTCCTGCTTTGTCTCTATTAAATACGTTTACCTATGAGATCATGGTAGATAGTGAAAGGTCCTAATATGGCTAGAGGGGGGGTGAATAGCCTATTTAAAAATTCTACAAACTCACTAGAGCAAGAGGTTAGTAAATAACAAAGCGAAGCTTTTTGCTCTAGCTCTAAAGGGGTGTTTGCAAGCCACCTATCCAACAATTCTAGTTGATATAATCTCTAGGCACACAAGAGCTATGTCACTACTTACACTAGAGAGCTACCTAAAGTTTCTATACAAGAAAGTAAGTGTAATACTCGATTTTAAGGACAAAACCAGATATACACTATATATGAGTTTTAGTAGTCAAATCTCACATATAGCTACAAATAAGGGGTAATATCAAAAGACAATGCATAAATTATATAACGTGCATAGTATAAGAGAGATAACCTTTAGTATCAAACAGCGGATACGCAACTCAAACTTCGGGTATTAACTTCACTCTACAGGATCCAACTGACTGGTTGATCACAAGCCTAAACTTCTCCTGAGGTTTGGGGAAAATGGCAAGAGTGAGTCCATGTCGAACTCCACAAGTATAGCAACTAGATTGTATAGCTCCCACAATCTCATGATCAATGTGACATAAATAATGTAAAGCATTAAACAATAAATAATGAGCATATTTAACACACAAGAATCATCACCCTTAATGTAGATGTCCCCAAGGCCGCTCCTGACCGTGAGCTCGGCTAGTATACTAGTTTTTAACCCTCTGCAGAGGTTGCACATCTTTACCCATGAGTCATGATTTACCCTTTCGCCCGAGGTAGCTAATCTCTTAACCCCCTTCCAAGGGAGGTCGGCAGGGATCACTATGAAGTCTTTCAAAGGTTCGTCTAACAAGTTAGGGCCGCTTGGTTTCATTAGTCAGTCCATGTGATTCACCCGCAGGAATCCACGGTCTGCTATTCCCCAATTGCGCCACAACGGGTAACCGCTAACGAGCTAGAAAAGTTACTCATACTTAACTAAAGCCAGAGCCATTATAGCCCTCATGGTTGCACTGTTGTCCCGGGTGATCACGTACAGACAAATCATCAAGTTGCTAAAAAGTCATTTTTAGCGTTTATTACTTAACATTAATCTAGTCACAGGATCATAGTCACAGAATATAAAATCCAAATGCTATACTTGCCTTAATCCAAATGCTCTTGCTTATCCTTTTGGTTCTGCTGGTCTCACTTGTTGCCAAAGCTTTGATCTTGAACTCCGAAAACTGTTTTTTGTCTAAGCTCGATCATCGATCACACAAACAATCGGAGACAAACATACACGAAGCAAACAAGTCTACTATTAGAACAGTACACCAATCATATAAAAACAGTATGAAAAGTTTATAAAATGATTCTACGCATCGCTACGATTTCATAGACGTAAAGATCACGAAAATCGGAGTTGAAACGGAAAAGATAGAATTTTCTAAGATTTCCTATAGATAAATAATTAATTAAATAGGATCACGAAATTAGAAAGTTTCAAACTGAGTAAACAATATTATTAACATGTAGTGTTCATTATTACGGATCCAACGCAATTTGAATGGGTCAAATCGGACTTAAAACGAAGATTTTATGAGCTAAATAAAATCAGTGGCAAACTTGTAAATACTGAAAACGTATTTTGAATTCAAACTGTGGCAGTTTACGTTTTCAACATAGCAAAGCGTATTTTTCTATGGGCGTTATGGACCGCGGGTTGAAAAACAAACATTCCCGAGGACTCTTTAACAAAAATCCCAGCCGAAGAGGTAAGTTTTGTTTTCGGCCGTTGGATTTCGATCCGATGGCTCAGATTAGAAACAGGAGGGGGAGAGGGAACCGCCGGCGGCCTGAGCGGCGGCGCCATGGCCGGGATAGAGTGGAGCTCACCGGAGTTCTATCAAAATACGATTTCGGCCTCGGTTTTCGATGGGAAAAGTACTGGGAGATAGAGAAGCTTCGTGCGAACTTACCTAGGGCAAAACGCGATGGCGAGGAGGGCTCGGAGATGACTGGCCACGCGATTTGGCGGATAGAAGTCCCTGCAGAGGATTCGGCACTCAATTGAGATCAAACCAGAGCAAAGAACTAGGGGAAAAGGGGTCCGGGGACTTTGCAAATTCGTTTCGAATCCCGTCATCAAGCTTACAGAGGCAATATCGCGGTGGAAACGCCGATCCACGCTCGGCGTCAAACTGCAGGATGGCGGCGGCACTTGCAAGCTGGGCTAGGGCAAGATGGAGCTCGCGTCCACGCAACAGGAAGGAAAGAAAGGGGGTATGATTCCCGATCCCATTTATAGAACCAAAAACCACGAATCACGCAAAATCACGGAAGAATTTGGAAACGGATCGCGGTGTTCGGGTCGGGGCAGAGTCCTGCTCGCCCCCGACTCAAGGTAGGAGAAAATGCCTGACTTGAGGGGCCCACCTGTCGGTTACCGGAGGCGCGGGGTCCGCTTGCCAGCCAAGGAAGAGAGGGGCGGCGCGTGCGACCTGGGCCTGAGAGGAGAGAGCGGGGTCGCGGCCTGGCTACTGCTGGGCCTACGGGGGAGACCAGGGCAGGCTTGCTGCGCGCGCTGGGTGGCCAGGCCGCCCGCGATCTGGGCCGTGGTGAGGAACTGGACCGCGCGAGGGGAAAAAGGGGAGAGGGAGGGCTTTTGGTTTCCTCTCTTTTTTTTTTATTCTTTTATTTCAAAAGCCATTTGAAACTTATTTAAGAATCCTTTTAAATATTTTGAGTTTTGAGTTTAAATACACTCATCACAGTAAATAAAATGCCATGACATGTATGCTCAAGCATGTTTCTATGTCCTATGATGAATTTTAATTTAATGAAAAATATTATTTTCCTATGTTTCATGGGCACAAAAACAACAAATTAAATCATTTTTTTCACCTACTTCAAGAGTTATAAATTTTAGGGTGTTACAAATATACCCCCCTTAAAATGAATCTCGTCCTCGAGATTCGGAAAAGACACGGATTCCAAAACATAATCAAGAATAAGATATTGATCATTATTTCAACTTGACAACTTGTATTCCAAATGCAAGCACTTATGTTTCGGGATTACAACTTGTGAACAAAACTTCCATAAGATGTCTATTATTCGTAATTGCTCACTGTCCATCTTGACTACCAACTTTTCAGCTTATACAACTCAAAGACGTGATACCTCGGCATGGATATGCCTCCTCAGGTAGGAGTGGACCACCTTGATACTCAATTCTTTTCCCTGATGGTGCAGTTAAGAAAATTTTCCACTGGGTAGCATAGATCACTGCCTTGTGTGCACATAACCATCCATTGCCAAGAACCAAAGGAACATTGAGTGACTCTAGCACAATGAGGTTTACAGTGAAGTTTTCCTTCTTTATGACAAGATTGATATTTGAGCAAACCTGATCTGCCTGTATTTCTCCCATTGGGGTTTGAACTAACAAAGGCTTTCTCGTCGGACACTTCACCCGTTCGATTGTCTTTACCAAGTCAGTGGATATGAAAGAATGCGAAGCACTTCGGTCAAACAGAGCAAAAACTAGTACTGAGTCCACTTGAATATAGCCTCCCACCACTTTGGTGGCTCCTTGAATGTTATGCCTATCCACATTGTTCAGTCTTGCATTGATATAATTTCGCTGTACTTTATTTCCAGGAGCGGGCTTCTTACGAGCTTTCCTTTTACGCTTCCGTCGTTGTGGATTTTGATTTGATTCGTTGTCAACTTGCTCTTCCATATTATTATTTTGATAACACTCAGCTTTGTCATACTCATAGCATCTTTCTTCAAAATCAAGATGATCATATTCTTCCCACCTATCCATGAGAGGTGTCATATTGTGCTCCGGATTCATGGGACACTACACTCCCTGTCATCAAGTGACCAACGTCAGTAACACGGCAAGGATAGATGATCATAACCATAGAATATCTTAGAAGACAATTATCACTCCAAGCTAGTCTTAAAATGCATCACTCGTGATATCAAGGTACTTCCCCCCTTAAAATTAGATTGATTGGGGACACTAGGGACTAGTTCTCCTATCCTTTTTGGACGCCACACATCATAGTCTTTTACATTCGTGGTACCGAGTCTCTTGTTCCAACATTATCCAATTCTTCTCCATGTAACCCCTTTATTTAGGCTACCCCCCTTAATAAAGGTCATCTAGGGGACACAAGAAAGGTAGCTAGTATGTTTTCCAGACAAGTTAACTAACATTGAGAACTTATGACATCCCAAAGAGCTTCTGTGCAAGAGAACAAACATGTATCCTGAAATTTTCCCGCGATATGAAAAACACCAGCATAGAAAAACAGGTATAACTCCCATTCTGTTAATCCAATAGAGTTGTAGCTTATACCGTTAGAAAGATTATGAAATTCCCTACAACTTTCCTGTAGAAGACGTCCTTAGGTTCTGTATTTAGGCTCAGGTAAAACAGCCAAACATAATATCCTTCCTGATAATATCCCAGCAAAGATGCAGTAAATTCCAGAAATTATACCTCGAGCTACTTAACTCATATGGAGATGATCCTTACATTGTTGAAAAGCTTATGAAATCCTTTACAACTTTCATATACAACTTTTCCCCAGATTCTGTCTTTAAGCTTGGCTGAGAATAGGAATTGCCAGATCTATCCAGATTTTGAAACAGAACAGAAACATCCAATTGTAAATATCATATCTCAGGTTCTACTTATCCAAATAAGTTCCAGCTTATACCGTTGGAAAGAATAGAAAATTGTCTACAACTTTTCTATAGAATACTCTTCCAAATTCTATAGTTATATATGTCTAAAACAGTAAGCAACCGAAACTGGTCCAGGTTCTTGACAGCACAGTTGTATCCTGTTGTGATTTTTGTAACTTCCAAACCATAACAGCTATGAGGGTGATTCTTGTGGTCAGAGAAAGATCTTGGAGTCTAGTTGTTTCCAGAAAAGTTTAGTAAACTTTGCACGATCAGATCTTGATATACACTATGATTATTGCAGACTGCTCCAGAAATCAGCAAAAGACAGAAACAGGATATAACCAAACCCAACTACTTATGTCATTACTCCGTATGCCTTAGTTCTATAAACTAAATGAAATTGTGAAGAACTTCACAAAATCATTACACTCATTACAAAGATCCAAATCAAACATAAACATAATAACAAGCAATTAAGCATTAAAGGTTCACAAGGCACACAAACTCAACTTTCGCTACTAGCGTTTTTATTACACCAGGGGACACGGACACCTATATCTTAGACTTAGTGTGGTTATCTTCACGATGCATCTGTTGCTTCTTTTGTGGACAAGAGCTTATATAATGTCCTTCTTGTTGGCAGTGATAACACCTTCTCTTAGCTGGTTCCTCTGTGATGTTATTTTCCACTGAAGTGTTGTTCGGTGTGTTATCAACTTGCATACTCTGATGGTTTATCTTTGCCTGGTTAGATTTCTTTCTACATTGCTTGATCCTCCGAGGTTGAAACTCTCTATAAGTAATTGTCCACCCATCTATGCATACCTCATGAGCAGTGGGATTAGCTTGGGGAATTTGTTCATCTCCAAGGTTTGAGTTTTCCTGACGAGAATTTGAAGCTACATGTGACATCTTGGGATTTGGGTGTTGATCACTTCCCAATCTCGGCTCTAGTGCTTTTGCCTTCCTCTTCTTATCCTCATTAGTCACACAGGTTGGTTTTGTCTTAACTTCCTTCTTAGATGACATATTCCGAAGACAAGGAAGACCATAATGCTCACAACAGTGGCATTGATCCTGATATCCTGGTGTATTACTCCCAACGCTTCCATGATTTCTCATATTTTTCCAAGCTTCTGCTACTTGTCTCCTCACGGGTCCTGAGATACGTTGTTGAGAGTTCTTATTCTGAGTTATTCCTTCCACTACTTGTGTTTGCATGGCTAGAAGCTTCTCCATGTCGAATGCTTTTACGGTTGGAAAATCTGGGTGCTTTCGTTCCTTCTTGTCAAAGGTCTCCTCGTTATGATCCATCTAAAGAGACAAAGAGAGAGGATTTAGAATAGAGACAAGGTTTTATAAAAGAACTAGGCAAGAGGTAAGCATAACTTTTAGCAACTATCAAGGTCAAGGCGAAAAGCAAGAAGTAAGCAAAGATAGAAGCATGCCAAAACGTCCAGTTCTAACTAGGCTTGCGTCCTACAGTCAACATTGCTCTGATACCACTTTGTAATACCCGATTTTAAGGACAAAACCAGATATACACTATATATGAGTTTTAGTAGTCAAATCTCACATATAGCTACAAATAAGGGGTAATATCAAAAGACAATGCATAAATTATATAACGTGCATAGTATAAGAGAGATAACCTTTAGTATCAAACAGCGGATACGCAACTCCAACTTCGGGTATTAACTTCACTCTACAGGATCCAACTGACTGGTTGATCACAAGCCTAAACTTCTCCTGAGGTTTGGGGAAAATGGCAATAGTGAGTCCATGTCGAACTCCACAAGTATAGCAACTAGATTGTATAGCTCCCACAATCTCATGATCAATGTGACATAAATAATGTAAAGCATTAAACAATAAATAATGAGCATATTTAACACACAAGAATCATCACCCTTAATGTAGATGTCCCCAAGGCCGCTCCTGACCGTGAGCTCGGCTAGTATACTAGTTTTTAACCCTCTGCAGAGGTTGCACATCTTTACCCATGAGTCATGATTTACCCTTTCGCCCGAGGTAGCTAATCTCTTAACCCCCTTCCAAGGGAGGTCGGCAGGGATCACTATGAAGTCTTTCAAAGGTTCGTCTAACAAGTTAGGGCCGCTTGGTTTCATTAGTCAGTCCATGTGATTCACCCGCAGGAATCCACGGTCTGCTATTCCCCAATTGCGCCACAACGGGTAACCGCTAACGAGCTAGAAAAGTTACTCATACTTAACTAAAGCCAGAGCCATTATAGCCCTCATGGTTGCACTGTTGTCCCGGGTGATCACGTACAGACAAATCATCAAGTTGCTAAAAAGTCATTTTTAGCGTTTATTACTTAACATTAATCTAGTCACAGGATCATAGTCACAGAATATAAAATCCAAATGCTATACTTGCCTTAATCCAAATGCTCTTGCTTATCCTTTTGGTTCTGCTGGTCTCACTTGTTGCCAAAGCTTTGATCTTGAACTCCGAAAACTGTTTTTTGTCTAAGCTCGATCATCGATCACACAAACAATCGGAGACAAACATACACGAAGCAAACAAGTCTACTATTAGAACAGTACACCAATCATATAAAAACAGTATGAAAAGTTTATAAAATGATTCTACGCATCGCTACGATTTCATAGACGTAAAGATCACGAAAATCGGAGTTGAAACGGAAAAGATATGAATTTTCTAAGATTTCCTATAGATAAATAATTAATTAAATAGGATCACGAAATTAGAAAGTTTCAAACTGAGTAAACAATATTATTAACATGTAGTGTTCATTATTACGGATCCAACGCAATTTGAATGGGTCAAATCGGACTTAAAACGAAGATTTTATGAGCTAAATAAAATCAGTGGCAAACTTGTAAATACTGAAAACGTATTTTGAATTCAAACTGTGGCAGTTTACGTTTTCAACATAGCAAAGCGTATTTTTCTATGGGCGTTATGGACCGCGGGTTGAAAAACAAACATTCCCGAGCACTCTTTAACAAAAATCCCAGCCGAAGAGGTAAGTTTTGTTTTCGGCCGTTGGATTTCGATCCGATGGCTCAGATTAGAAACAGGAGGGGGAGAGGGAACCGCCGGCGGCCTGAGCGGCGGCGCCATGGCCGGGATAGAGTGGAGCTCGCCGGAGTTCTATCAAAATACGATTTCGGCCTCGGTTTTCGATGGGAAAAGTACTGGGAGATAGAGAAGCTTCGTGCGAACTTACCTAGGGCAAAACGCGATGGCGAGGAGGGCTCGGAGATGACTGGCCACGCGATTTGGCGGATAGAAGTCCCTGCAGAGGATTCGGCACTCAATTGAGATCAAACCAGAGCAAAGAACTAGGGGAAAAGGGGTCCGGGGACTTTGCAAATTCGTTTCGAATCCCGTCATCAAGCTTACAGAGGCAATATCGCGGTGGAAACGCCGATCCACGCTCGGCGTCAAACTGCAGGATGGCGGCGGCACTTGCAAGCTGGGCTAGGGCAAGATGGAGCTCGCGTCCATGCAACAGGAAGGAAAGAAAGGGGGTATGATTCCCGATCCCATTTATAGAACCAAAAACCACGAATCACGCAAAATCACGGAAGAATTTGGAAACGGATCGCGGTGTTCGGGTCGGGGCAGAGTCCTGCTCGCCCCCGACTCAAGGTAGGAGAAAATGCCTGACTTGAGGGGCCCACCTGTCGGTTACCGGAGGCGCGGGGTCCGCTTGCCAGCCAAGGAAGAGAGGGGCGGCGCGTGCGACCTGGGCCTGAGAGGAGAGAGCGGGGTCGCGGCCTGGCTACTGCTGGGCCTACGGGGGAGACCAGGGCAGGCTTGCTGCGCGCGCTGGGTGGCCAGGCCGCCCGCGATCTGGGCCGTGGTGAGGAACTGGACCGCGCGAGGGGAAAAAGGGGAGAGGGAGGGCTTTTGGTTTCCTCTCTTTTTTTTATTCTTTTATTTCAAAAGCCATTTGAAACTTATTTAAGAATCCTTTTAAATATTTTGAGTTTTGAGTTTAAATACACTCATCACAGTAAATAAAATGCCATGACATGTATGCTCAAACATGTTTCTATGTCCTATGATGAATTTTAATTTAATGAAAAATATTATTTTCCTATGTTTCATGGGCACAAAAACAACAAATTAAATCATTTTTTTCACCTACTTCAAGAGTTATAAATTTTAGGGTGTTACAGTAAGCTACTATAGTTTGCGGGAATGTAAAAAGAGATGGTTTGATCTTTATACCGCCGCGTAGAGGGGATGAACCAATCAATAATATGAAGTCCAGTCACCGGGAGAAATCCAATGAACAAACACAATGGAGACAAACAATTTTTCCCCCGAGGTTCACATGCTTGCCGGCACGCTATGTCCCCGTTGTGTCGACCAACACTTGGTGGTTCGGTGGCTAAGAGGTGTAGCACGAACCTCGTCCTCACTAGGACACCACAAGAACCTACCCACAAGTGAGGTAGCTCAATGACACGAGCAATCCACTAATGTTGCCTTTGGCTCTCCGCCGAGGTAGGCACAAACCTCTCACAATCACCAGGAAATGGCTACAAACAATCACCAACTCATGCCAAAGCTCCTCCGCAGCTCCAAGCCGTCTAGGTGGCGGCAACCACCAAGAGTAACAAGCAAAACCGCTGCTCAACGATCACTAGTGCCACTTGATGCTCAAACTCTAAGCAAATGCAACTAAGATCTCTCCTAAACTCACTTTGGATGAACAAAACTTGAACAAGGTGAGTGGGAAGTGTGGGAGTATGCTCACAAGGTGTAACAACAAGTTAGAGAGTCAAGAGGGTGAGCAAGAACCAGCCAAGGCATATAAATAGAAGTCCCAAGCTTCAACTAGCCGTTGGCGGCTTAACCCACTGTCTGCGTCCACACCGGACGCGTCCTAGTTCACACCGGACGTGTCCGGTATGAGCCAGACCAGCGTCCGGTGCTCCTGACTGTTAGAAAAGTAGCCGTTGCCTCCGACACTGACAAGGCACCGGACTCTCGCTTTTGAAAATACCGGACGCGTCCGGTGTGCACCGGACCAAAACTCAGGGAGCGTCGCAAACGGTCACACCACCGGACTCACACACCGGACACGTCCGATGTGCACCGGACGTAAACCCAGGGAGCTCTGCACAAAGAGTTTGCACCGGACGCTCACCGGACGCGTCCGTTGTGCACCTGACGCAAACTCAAAGAGTTTCATCGAGAAAGCGACCTCACCGGACGAAGCACACTGGACTCTACGCGAAAACTGTTTCCGCGTCCGGTTCCTCAACTCGGACACGTCCGACCTCATACCGGACGCGTCCGGCTTGAAAGCACTGTGCGAAACGATCTCAACTACTTCCCTTGCTTCCATGTGCCAACACCAAAGTGTCTCCACACTTGTGCACGTGTGTTAGCATATTTCAAAACATTTTTCAAGGGTTACTTAGTTAGCTCACTAGGTCCTAATGCACATATGCAAGGAATCCAATCACCTAGTGGCACTTAGACAACCGTTTTTCACAACGAGATTACCCCTCTTAATAGTACGGCTATCTATCCTAAGTGTGATCACACCCTCCATGGTGTCTTGATCACTAAAACCAAAACCCTAAGCAATACCTTTGCCTTGATCTCCAAAGAGTTTTGTTTTTCTCTTTCTTCTTTTCAAAGTTGAGCACTTGATCACCTTGTGGTCATCACCATCATCACCATGATCATCACTTGCTCCATCACTTGGCATGTACCAACCTCATTAAGTCTACACACACTTAGTATAGAGGTTAGTACTAGGGTTTCATCAATTATCTAAAACCAAACTAGGGCTTTCAATCTCCCCCTTTTTGGTAATTGATGACAACCCTTTTTACAAAGATTTTAAATAAAATTTTCTTAGATTTATGTTTCTTGTCCAAATATTTTAGCATGTCCAAAGGTTATGAACAAGTTTCATAAACCCAAATTAGTAGCAATTGCTCCCCCTACATATGTGCTAAGAGTTTGGATTTGAAAGCTTGCACATATGCTTAAATAGGAAATATAGGAGTCAATTTCTACCAAATGATGCTAAGGTGTAAAGGATGGACCTTTGAAGCGTGATACCAATCGGAGTTGCCAATGTACACCATCCTTAGCACCATTAGTAACTAGACATTCACAAAAACTAGAACACCTCATGAGATCAACATTATAAACAAGGTTCTAGTACCACTTGTGAAACAACTAAAGGTCTAGTCACACTACCTATGCATGCTAGTTCTTCATTTCAACAATCAAGCCTACAACTAGCATACACCACACAAGAAAGATATCGGAGAGAAAGCTTCTAAAGCTAATGCTAATGCAAGCAGACACATGTGATGCACATTCAAATGCAACATCCAAGTTTATGAGCTTGCTCCCCCTACTTGTGTGCTTCAAAATTTTAATTGATCCCTTTCTTTTATCATGTTACTTTTATCATGTTACTCCCCTATCTTAAATCTTTGGGAAATTTTGTGTCACAGAACCGACCAAATTATAAGAGTTCAAGTGCAGAAACGATCGACCAGCAATCAAGTTTCCAAACTTGAGCCCATATAATCCCGGTAGTCAATTGAATTCACGAAGGACTTCAAACCAACTCGCAACAAACCAAGATCGTAATAGTTCAACATAAACACAGCGGATGTTACATAGTCATTCATTGCCGTCGAAGCGGCACCACATCGGAGTCATTAAGTTATTACAACCCAAGTTTGAAGTAGCGGAAGCAAAATAATTACACACACTTGTTCAAAGTTCAGTTCACAAGTTTTTGTTACTGCCAAAGTCTACACCATCCTTCAAAAGCATCAGAGACGAGATTGTTAGAGAACCGTGCCCAACGGTTAGTCCTCATCCCCAGCGGGATGGAGACAGGTCTTGCAGAAGCCGTCATAAAAGATGTCATCTGCAACAGGTGGGAATAAACCCTGAGTACGAGAATGTACTCAACTAGACTTACCCGTCTAGTAAAACATAAAAGACACCAAGGATCATGCAAGGCTAAATATCAAGTGGAGCTGGTTGACTCACCTTTTGCCAAAAGCTTAACTTACGACTAAGTTATTTTGAGAGCATCATATTTATTTATTATCAGTCCACCACTAGATTAGCACCTGTACTACAACACATCACTTGATTATTACAAACAATAATAACCATATCAAATTCATCATATGTTCTTCTTGCTATCATCATTATCATGAACCAAATTCATTAGTGAGTGCTACGTTTGCCGTTGCTCTGTCAAGTTCTCACTAACCGGGAGAGACGGTGATTCGAATCGAATCCCTATCCACCTGGAGGGTTATTCCTAGCACTCACCCAAGCATCCCCTGCCGGAGAGCCAACGGGTCACCTTTGGTACAACTCAGGAATCGCGGCTCCGATCAGCGCCGCACTCCCAGGGCTACCACTCTGCCAGGGAGGTCAGGAATTTTAACTCACCTGCCTTTGGGCTTACGCCAATGGTCCCCCGCACACCGCACTTCCTCCGGTAGTGCGCACTTTATACTTGCCGGTCTTCCGGCCTGAGTCATACTACTCGGCTTCGCGGTCGGAACGAGTTATCCGGCCAACTAAGTGTTAGGCATGCGTTCAACATGACAAGAGGACGTACAACGATCGGTCCTTAGCTGCCACAGACGGAGTTACTACAAACTTGCAAAACTCCGCCCGGCTTAAGTCAATTTAATCAGGTTCCATCCACGATAGCACATATAGACCATCGTGATCCGACATAACCCTATATCGCGCAGGTGACAGGATATCACCCGACTTCTACCGATTAAAGCATGGCTAAGCCGCTACTCGATCCTAACTCTACAACCAGGGTGTGGTGAGTTATCTGGACAAGGATAGAGTAGAATGCAGCAAAAGTTTCATCACAACTCCTATACGTAATGCATCAATAGATATAACATATTAAGTAAACTTTCGAAAATAAAGGGAGACTTAGAATGCTCTGGGGCTTGCCTTTCACGAACGACGCCGGCTCGTGATTCGGGTACTCAACTTCTTCTTCGGGCTCTTCGAGTCCGGCTTGCTGGACCTCCACCTCTTGGCTGGCCTCCTGACCTTCGGGATTCACTTGCAGCTCGTAGGAGGCTGTCGCGTCCGATGCACCTATTGCATGCTCGAACAATAAGAAGATGCACATGCTAAAGATGAATGCTTGATAACATAAGTAACTCACTGGACACTCATTTACGGAGTAAACTTCTAATTTAACTTACAAGAAAACCACATGAATAAATAAACTAAACAAGTTAATTTATAACAGCAAGCACATAAACAGATCAGCTCAGTAAACAAACCATAAATACTGCTACAAAGGTCCAACACACTTAAGTGAGGACATTCTGGAAAGCTTATGAAATTGTCTACAAATCATCTTCCAACATCACAGCAAGATTCATACATTAAACCAGTCATTTAAACAAAGTTCCAGGTTCTGTCCCAGAAAAACAGAGAGCACCTATTTCTGGAACCTAACTTGGAACAGTTATAACTTTTAAACTACTAGGCCAATGGACCTCAAATTTAAACCACAGCTAGTTCAATAAGTTTATAACAACTTCGATTTAGACAAGTTTTACAGAAAGCCAAGTTATCACTAAGAAAAAGTTAAATCACTTCCTTGCTGTCCAAAACAGCCTTTAACCCTTTACTTAATTATTTAATGACATAACCAAAACATAAACTATGCCAATCACATGGCTTATGAACACAATCATATCACAAGATTACCAGAACATCAGATGATAACCCTCAGACATCTACTTAGCAAGGCATTTATTAATTAATTCTAGAAGAGAGCATAATTACAAGATATCAGTCAAGATGCTTAGAAAAATCTACAAAAATTATAGAAGCACAAGGATAGCATCAAAGCATCACTATAAAAATTTCACAGCAAAAGCACATACCAAATTAAAGATATGTATTTAACATGTAACTAGGTGCTTATTTCATAAATTGGAAAACATGACTTATATGGTGCCAAACAACAGATTTAAGATTATTCAAATCTTAGGAATACCATAAACATGTTTTCTACCAAAGTAGAGCACTAGCATAAGCACCAATTATTTTATATGATTTAATTAAAGAAACAAGCCATATTTTAATCATAAATTACATATCAAAACTGCAGTACTCCAAAAATCATGAAATATTTATCAAAGCACTCTAATACCAAGCAGAGGCTACCATAAAATTTTCAGAGCAAACTAAGCAGTATAACAAGAGATATGCATTTATCCATGAATAACAAGATTAAATCCTTAATAAATATTTTCCCAGAAAACATGGTTCATTTTATATTTTTATTGAAAACTAGCCATCTCAAGGAATACCACAAAATTTGTTTCACAATTTTTGGATCTCAGAAACAGGAGATATGATTTTTGCAAGAAAGTCAAAAATCCAGATTTGAAAAAAAAGAAAGGGGGTGACCGTTGAGTCACTGACAGACGGGACCCGCGCGTCAGTGACGCCGAGAACAGAGGACTCCTTCGCCGGCAAACGCTCGCCGACGGTGAGCTTCTCCGGCGGATCCAAGGGCACCAACGTGCTCCTGGGGAGATTCCGCGTCGATTGAGGTAGGTGGCGCTAGGGTTTCGGCTACGGAGAGGGGTCGCCATCGGCCATGGCGGCGCGGCGGAGCTACCCCGGTTTACGCCGGCCATCTCCGGCCGGTAGAGCGTCGGGAAAGGGTGGCTACAGCATCAGTGAGTCAGCGCGGAGCTTTCGAGGTAGGAGCGCCTAACCCTAACGGCTCCGGTGAACCTACTCACGTGCGAGGTGCTCGTCGGCGGTGAGCACGGCGGTGCAGTGGCCGTGTTCCCGCGCGACGGTGAGGCCATTGCCGTAATGGCGTGGTGTGGACCAACGCCAAGACCTAAGCATAACCTAACGCTACTCAGTGAGAAGAAAGGGAGCAAGGGTAGAGCAGCGGCGAGGTTCGCCGGAATCGGTGTCGCGGCGGCAGCGAACCCGACGACGGAGAACTTGCGAAATGCCGCTCACCTCGGGGAGATCTCGTCCAACTGATGGGTGGAGAAGATGGAGGAGCTCGAGGCAGACTTGGAGGCGCTCGGAGGCGAAGCAAGACGCAGAGGCGAGGGCGAGAGAGCGGAGGAGGAGAATGGACGGGCGCTGAGTGAGTGCGGGGCGCCGTGGCGTCCATGCCAACGTCGACGACCTGACGAGCGGGGCCGTCGCCGGCGTACGGGCGCCATCTGGTGGACAGATGTCGCGCTGGGTGTCCACGACGGCGAGCTCAGCTCTGCATCAGACCTCGCGATCACCGACTGAAACTCGATTTTGCACGACGATTAACTCCTAAACCACTCGATGATTTTGCTGGCTAATTGCTCCATGCTGGAGAGCTACATGAGTACTCTAACATTGCTTACTAGATCAAAGCTTGATTCGGCCTAGAATTCAAACTGGAAGATGAACAATACCCCCTCGAGCAAACTGCAGAGATTCCAGACTTAGAAAATTTTCTAAGTGTTGGAAACAGCCCCAAATCTGCCTTGTGGGTCACTTTTGAGCTATTTGTGATCATTTTCATGAGATGGCCATAAAACAACTTTTGTTCCTTATAAAATTTGCTACAACTTTGCTGTAGAAAGTTTTGACATGGAAACATTTTATGAAACACTTTTTAAAAGCCTAAACAAAAGAGGTTTCTAGGGCCTATTTGCACAAACATGACTTCAAGGCATATTTTGGAGGAGTGATCAACATGAACATTGTTCCCAAAGTCAAGTTAAGCATAGATAAACTAATTACCAAGACATTAAGCACAAACACAAGCATGGTTCATTCAAACATAAGCATAGGAAGCCTAATTAAGCAATTTAAAACATATATATGCATAGAATGACATGGCTCAAGATAGATGATGGTCATGATATGCTTTGAGTAGGTGATGATGCTTATGCTATGCACATGATCAATGCAACCATAACACTGGGGTGTTACAGCCCTTCCCCCTTACAAAAATCTCGTCCCGAGATTTGAAAGCTTACTGATTTTCGAAGAATGTTTTGTAAACTTCTTTTAAATCATCCTCCGTCTCCCAAGTGGCATCTTCCTCCCCGTGGTTACTCCACAACACTTTGTAGAACTTAACCACACGATTATGCGTCTCCCGTTCCTTGCGATCAAGAATCGCTACAGGTTTCTCCTCGTACACCAGGTCAGACTTCAACTTGATATTTCGAATTTCCACTCGTTCCTCCGGTACACGAAGGCACTTCTTCAATTGTGATACGTGGAAGACAGGAAAAATAGCTCGAAGCGCAACTGGGAGTTGAACTTTGTATGCCACATTTCCTTTCTTTTCGAGAATCCGATAAGGTCCCACATAACGAGGTGCAAGCTTTCGCTTGACTCCAAACCTTTGTACACCCTTCATCGGAGACACATTGATGTACACATGGTCACCAACTGAAAACTCAATCGGTTTCCTTCTCTTGTCGGCATAACTTTTCTAACGAGCTTGAGCAGCTTCCAGATGTTGCTGGATAGTACGGATTTTCTGCTCTGCTTCGTTCACGAAATTGATGCCATAATACCTTCGCTCTCCGGCTTCTACCCAATTCAACGGGGTTCGACACTTTCGACCATACAAGGCTTCAAATGGAGCCATCTTGATACTCTCCTGATAACTATTGTTGTAGGAGAACTCAGCTAATGGCAACCACTTAACCCAAAAACCTTTTGAAGGGAGAGCACATGCCCTCAACATGTCTTCAAGGATTTGGTTAACTCGTTCAGTTTGACCAGCCGTTTGGGGATGATAAGCAGAGCTACGGACTAAATGAGTACCAATTTGCTCATGTAGACATTCCCAAAAATGAGCAGCGAACTGTGGTCCACGATCTGATATGATTGTTCGAGGCACACCATACTGACGAACAATGTGCTCGAAATACAACTCCGCATACTGATGCGGACGATAGTCAGTTCGAACTGGAATAAATCGAGCAACTTTGGTCAAACGATCTACAATTACCCAGATGGAGTCGTAACCCTTAACAGAAGTTGGGAGTCCACTGATGAAATCCATGCTGACCTCTTCCCATTTCCAACCAGGAATTGACAAGGGTTGAAGCAAACCAGCTTTCATGTGAACAGCCTTCACACGACAACAATTGTCACAACGAGCGACAAAAGCAGCGATCTCCTTTTTCATCTTTGTCCACCAAAACAAAGGTTTTAGATCCTGATACATCTTGCTACTACCAGGATGAATAGACAATTTGGATGAATGAGCTTTAGACAAGATCTGATTTCGCAGCTCACGGTCTTTTGGGACCACAAGTCGATCCTTGAACCAAAGAATTCCGTTCTCATCGACTCGGAAATGCTTGGTTTCTTCTTCCTTCATTTTCTTCTTTATATGGTGGATGCCCACATCTGTCTGCTGCAATTCAATGACTCGATTGCGAATGGTACTTTCCAGCGAAATCTGGTTGAGCACAAGTGGATGCATAAGATGTGACAACAACGGATCTTCCACTTGGATTGAGTGACAGTGCGCTTTCTGACTCAAGGCGTCCGCCACTACGTTTGCCTTGCCCGGATGATAGTGCACTTGTAGATTATAATCTTTAATCAACTCAAGCCACCTTCGCTGTCGCATGTTCAGTTCAGGTTGAGTGAAGATATACTTGAGGCTTTTATGATCGGTGTAGATATTACACAGATTAACCAGCAGATAATGCCTCCAGATTTTCAAAGCATGAACAACTGCTGCCAATTCTAAGTCATGAGTAGGGTAATTGACCTCATGTTTTCGAAGTTGGCGCGAGGCATACGCGATAACGCGGCCTTCCTGCATTAACACACAGCCTAAACCAATGCCCGACGCGTCACAAAAGACATCGAAGGGTTTTTCGATATCAGGTTGAGCTAGGACAGAAGCTGATGTCAGCAATGTCCTCAACTTGTGGAATGCCTCTTCACACTCAGGTGTCCACACAAACTTCTCATCTTTCTGAAGTAGACGAGTCATAGGCTTGGATATTTTGGAGAATTCCAAAATGAATCGACGGTAATATCCAGCAAGACCGAGAAAACTCCGACCTCGTGTGTCACACCCTGGCTTTAAAAAATAAGACTAGAGTCGTCATATGTGTGCCCAGGAAGTCCACACATACAACAAAGAATAGAAATATCAGAAAACAATGTTATATATAGCGGAAAACATATTTATATTAACACTTACAAACATCAGAGTACGCGGAAACAGTAGCTAAACTTCTTAGGCTCCATCTTCTCAGGGACGGTTGACTGGGGGCTCCGTACGCCAAGCACTTCCCATAAGCTTCTAGAAAACTCCATGACATCTATGTCCTTCTGAGCAGCACTTTACTACACACTGGGGGTGTGGGGGTAATAGCAAGGGTGAGTTCATGTCGAACTCAACAAGTACAGACGGAAAGTATAATGACATGCAAGGCTTAATCAAAGGAAAAGCTGACACTGTTTAACTGCGGGTGAGCTTTTTAGTTGGTACACTTTTATTACAATTCTTTTATTAAACAACCTATTACTAAATATGAGTGAAGCATCCCAACCCTTAATTAGATGAAAGTATATTAACAATATCATTACTCATCATTATAATTATTATTATTATTAAGATCTCCGAGGTAGCAACCTCGGATAGTAATTCGGGGTAGCAACCCCATTAAGGTTATGGGATAGCAACCCTTAATTAAACGTGGCTCGCTAGGAATTTTGAAATTCATTTTCTTTTCACAAGCCAAACAAAGCTAGGGCACAAAACACACATCAAATCAAACACCCTCCACTTAATTTAATAAAAGTTTAAAATTCCACATTTTTCTCATTTTATAAAAGCATCAATGAATAAAATCTTGGAATATTTTACAAAAATTTTAAATCCTTAATTAATTTAGTGTTTTCCTAATAACAATCCAAAATTAAAAATTTTGGAGTGTTATAGATCTACGCCACTTAACATAAATCTCGTCCCGAGATTTGAAGAAACTAGAGGGAAAGATAAAGTAGATCATCAAAGTTGTTTCGAGACTTTCAAGACATGATCAAAGGATTAAATATAGACATAAAGGGTAAAGAGTAGGGTAAAGACTGATGACAAGGAAAGATAAATGTATGAGATAAGAATTGATCTTTGAATCGTGTATTATGATAAGGTGCAAGCGCGAGAAGCTAATATTAACAAGAGATGACACATAGGAGATAAAGATTATAGTGCTCACAATTTCCTTGATTCCAGATTTGTATGAGATATATGATGAAAATATTAGGAATTGTCAAAGATTAAGAAGGAAGATAAAGATTGAATTTATAGTCTTCACGCTTCATTGATTCCAAGACTATGAGATGTAAGATCAAGGACCAAAGGTTGGCACACAATGATCAAACAGATCAAGATTGATGACAAAAAGGATAGACAAGATAGATGAAGACTTATCTTTAAGTCTTTATATTAAGGGGGATACGATTGAGAGGCAAACACTAGTAAAAGATGATAAGAAGATGGAGGTTGGTGACAAAAAAAAATAAAGTTTGATATACAAGAAAGATAGATAAGATATGGTCTTCAATCTTCAAACTTCATTTTGTTCAAGATATCAAGAGTGGTAGAGGATCAAGATTGACAATAGATGGATAGGATATGAGAGATTACTACCCCACTTAAACAAAGATCGAGCTAATCCCCAAACGACTTCTTCCAGACCTCCATCAAAACACTAGAGCAAAGACGACACACAAAACACAAACCAAGCAAGACAAGCACACATCACATCAACGATGCTACACGTGCTTCTTCAACAGTGGTGGTCATCCTAAAGGGTAAGTCCGAGATGATGAAGGGCCATCGAATTTGGAAATAAAGCAAGTTTTGAAAACTTAAGTAAAACAACTAAACAAAAGCCAAGGAGATAAATAGAAATAGCTCAAAGGAAGCTATTCAAGGAGGGGATACAACATGACAAGGATGAAGAAATAGTCAGAATCAAAGGGTCAAGGTATAAGAAAATAGTTTTATAGCAAAATAAGGTTTAGAAATTGACTAGTGCTATCTAGGCATACGTCCTACGGTCAACATTGCTCTGATACCATTCCTGTCACACCCTGGCTTTAAAAAATAAGACCAGAGTCGTCATATTTGTGTCCAGGAAGTCCACACATACAACAAAGAATAGAAATATCAGAAAACAATGTTATATATAGCGGAAAACATATTTATATTAACACTTACAAACATCAGAGTACGCGGAAACAGTAGCTAAACTTCTTAGGCTCCATCTTCTCAGGGACGGTTGACTGGGGGCTCCGTACGCCAAGCACTTCCCATAAGCTTCTAGAAAACTCCATGACATCTATGTCCTTCTTCTGAGCAGCACTTTACTACACACTGGGGGTGTGGGGGTAATAGCAAGGGTGAGTTCATGTCGAACTCAACAAGTACAGACGGAAAGTATAATGACATGCAAGGCTTAATCAAAGGAAAAGCTGACACTGTTTAACTGTGGGTGAGCTTTTTAGTTGGTACACTTTTATTACAATTCTTTTATTAAACAACCTATTACTAAATATGAGTGAAGCATCCCAACCCTTAATTAGATGAAAGTATATTAACAATATCATTACTCATCATTATAATTATTATTATTATTAAGATCTCCGAGGTAGCAACCTCGGATAGTAATTCGGGGTAGCAACCCCATTAAGGTTATGGGATAGCAATCCCAATTGAGAGCACAGGATAGCAATCCTGCCAACACGGAATAGCCATTCCGCCAAAGCACGAGGTAGCAACCTCAACCAAGTTTCGCCACCAAGTATCCAGTGAATCCAATTTGCTCATCAAGTGAGGGTCTGGGCCGCTCGTGACCGTGAGCACGGCTGATATATCAGTTTTACACTCTGCAGAGGTGTGCACGTTCACTCCAAGTCGTGATTCCCATTTGCCCGGGGTCATGACTCCCCAAAACACTGCCAAGGTGAGCAGGCAGGGTCTCACTACGAGACCTTTCACAGGGTCCAACTAATAGGATGCCACTCGTAAGTTTTTGCCGGGGCGCGCGGCAGTCGTGCCCATAGCAATGGGACCTCGAACTGACCGACCTCTTAATATGAATACCCAAGCTACATTCCTTACGCCTACCCGGAAAGTAACACCCTACCAGCGGAGGTCCTGATAATTAGTCAAGCCAGAGCCCATATAGCTTGGAGCTGCACTGTAAGTCCCAGGGGGCCGCTCCCTGACTAAGTCCTTACGGAGAGCAGAGACGGGTACGCCCGGCAAACCGGACCACCAACGGTACCCGCTCCCCCTTTCCTCAACCAAAACACGATGCTCGCAAGCACCGCAACATCTCCATCACCGAAGTGACCATTGTTCACCATTTAATCATTAATCATCATTGAAGAATTTGTTAAGCAAGATCATTATTTTTATTATTATATAGATTAGATGAGTAGAGCAACTAAGCATATCTACTGTTCACTATACTACCCATGTATAACCCAGGCATACAAGGAATATAGTAGGAGGCTAGTCAAGTCCTTATGGTTTGCAGTATTAAGACACATGCAATGGAAAGTAAATATATTTAAAGTTCATAGGTACAATATGATCAAAGGGTGTCTGCACTTGCCTTAATTCCCAGTGTATAACTGCTCAGAATTCTTTAGCTTCTTTCCTTCTGCTTCGACTGTCGGTCCTCAGCTCCTGGTCTTCACTGTTGACGAACCACACTTCTTCTACGCGTAGCAACCAAGCAACACAAACAGACAAACAAACAATCACGACTAAGAACAAGCATCAATCAAAAGAAAAGCTTAGAAAGAGCGCACTAAACGACACGGCTTATTGCTACGATCGTGGCACGCAATAACGATTAAGAACGGAGCTATCGTTAAACGGACACGACTATCGAGGCTCGAAGTGTAACGGAGAAGACGACTATACGCTAGTCGTATTTTATTAAAAGAGATGATAGACTTTGTCTAAAAGTTGAGTTGACCAAACTATAAGAGATTATAAAGGTTAAGGTTAAATGTTAGTCATATTCTATTTATAATTAATTATATACCACTAAAGCCAATCAAGCATTTATAGTTTTGAAATATAGAACATATGAAAGCAACTAATCGAGTGATTACATATCATATTTAAACTAATCAAGTTATAACTAATAAAGAAACATTAAAGTTGATATTAATAACGTGGGCATTTATTTATTTACAAAAGATCAAAATTATAAACATTATTTACTTTTAGATAAAAAAGACTCTAGATAAATATTACTAAATTATTTATGTGCTTCATGTTTAAATAACCAAATTATAATTAAGAGGTATTTGAGTTCACATTTGATTATAAATACCAAACTGTAAACCTAATGTGTTTTTAAAATAATTAAATAGGAATGCATTCGAAACATTAATCGGATTAATTATACTCATAAGCATGAGACAATAAATATAGCACTGCTAATATGTATATTACATCGACATAGTCACAATGCAACGAGAACCGAATTACAACCCTAGATTGTTTCAAATTTAAAAGCTTTTAATCAAATTATATTTAAATCAATAAATTCAGAAATAAGTTACATGATAAATATTTATACTACTGCGTAGAGCGGCGATATGAAACTAACGCGACAAGAATGGGCTCAATCGGAATTAAAACGCGCATTCTATGACCAAAACCAAATCGGTGGCAAAACAGTGAATAAGTAGAACTAATTTTCGTATTTAAAATAACCAAACTGAATTTTAAATGCATTCTGGACTGCGGGCACTATTTTTTTTAAAGCATAGGGGCTAAAACAGAAAAGAAAAGGGCGTAAATCTAATTACTTTTGAACTGGCCGGAGTGCGGGTTGATTTCACACAACCTGAGGGACCTTTTTGCACAAAGGCAGGGAGCGTCGCGGGTG